>NC_136482.1:49142499-49442499 GCF_053919585.1 Euprymna scolopes | reverse complement strand
ACATAACCACGTAAATTTTCAAGTTTCTCTACTTAAGAAAAAATATTTGCAGACAATTAGTGTCAAATTTTAATTTTCATTTTTATGGAGTAATTGTTTTTAAGCAGTGTTTTTCTTTCAAAATTATTATTTTTAAATCAGATACCCCACAAAGTTTAATACAAGTAAATAAGGAAACCCCTTTAAAGTTTTTTTCGTTATGTGCGCATCTATGTTATTTTACTAAAATACCATTATTATTTAGAAAGCCATTCTTCAGATGGGAAGGTGGTTGTATTTTCACTATTCTGGATTCACCTAAAGATTGAATAAACAAAAATTTCATAAAAATTAAATTTAGCTTGAAAATACTATTAAAAATAACATAGTAACATAAATGCAGAAACACAGTTTTTTCAAACTCTAAACACTAAAGACTCGTTTAAAATGTCACAGCTACATCAAGAATGAATCTCTTTATGGATAAATTCATGTTATCGAAGGCGGAGCTTTAATTTGCTAAAAATGCCTAAACTAAACGATACTATGCCTCTGATGTGGTTTAGTCCTCTCTCTTCACTACATCTAATTTAACTCTACAAAGTTTTTCATTATTTCTCATAACTAGCACTTATTTTTGTACGTATGAAACTGGAAGATAGCCTAATACAGTTTCCTTCAGTTTTAATCCATTTTTTTTATTTTACTTTTCGATTAGAATGTCAGAAAAAGCACGAGGTTCAGTTTTAACCCGTGGTTTACAATATTTGCTGGTCCCCATTGTCATTTAGATGAAACAGGACCCCCAACTTCACGCCAAGTTATCCAGTTTAGTCATTTTCTCGAAAACAGGTATCCCCACTTAAAAACTAGTTACATCTCTAAGTTAATTGCCAAGGAAATAGTATTTGGAAGCAGTTAATCCACAATTGCCATTGTTAAAGTAACATTATATAGGGCAGAAGGTCAATATATTTTGCTATAAGAGGGCCAAACAAATTGACATGGGATCTCTTGCAGCAATCGAAGTGAAAATAATGACGGAACAGCAAGACCGACTGTTTGATGTATCTTCTTGTAGCTGTAAACTTTCTGTCTTGAGATGTGATGACTTTGCAGTAAAGTGCAAGATAGAAAATTGTCAAACAAGGCAAATAATCTGCACTTGTCCTTCTAACATGGAGGTTAAATTAATTTTATAGATTCACCTGCAATCATGTTCCTTTTTTGTGGAAAATAAAATAATATATTGGTATCTATAATATAATCTTGATCTATTATTAAATATGCACATTTTCCAATTTTCAGGTTCCACTAGAAGTACTGCCATTTACAGCAATTTTTAAATTAATTGATGGAACAACAAAAAAACCTAATAACATTTACTGATCCTTTGGGGAAACTTTGCATCAATAATTATCAAGATTTGCCTAAAGTAGAATTCTTAAAAATTAGTGTCCCCCCCTATTATAATTATCTGACAGCAAGAGAAACAAATTATTTAAGTGTGCAGACCAGAGTCTACTTTTTGAGTATGCTGTTGGCATGTATAGTGGAGAAGTCAACTTAGAAAATTAGGTCCTTGAATTAAGGAAGATGGCTTACATAAGCCACAGGATTAATGTGTTTATGGACTAGAGTTGTCTATCCTCAAACACTATGATAGTTAAACGTTTCGGTCAAATTTATTATCCACTTGTATGCAGTCAGTTGGTTTGAGATCAAAACCAACAATATTTTTTAACCAACAACAGTATATTTTAATATGATTCAGAGAACTAAACAATTAACTGAAATCCAAATTACTGTTTTAAACAGTTCAAAATATAATCCTTTTGCACAACTTCCGGAAAATATAATATTGATGATAAACTCATATGAATTAGATGCGAGAAAGAGGTAATACAAACAATTTTGTACATTAGGTAAAAAAAAGATTTATCCATTAAATTTTATTAGTTTTCTTAATTTACCCAAACAATAGTTAGTTTAATTCATATTACATCGCAAAAATTTGAAAAAAAAAGTTTTTTCAAATAATATTTTGTGTTGTTTTTTTCCAGAAATAGTGAACATCTAAAAAAAATGAGAAGATTTTTGCTATCAATTTTTCAGCTACACACTGGTTAAATTTGATTGATTTTTCTCAAAAAGTTATATATGAACAGAAAGCAAGATAGACACATTATTACAAAGTCATCGTGCCAGCAAATTAGACCTTCGTTTTCTTCGAACGTATACAGAACAATTTAGTTATATTATAACAGTTTATATTATTGCATTTAATAAAAAAATAAAATACATGGTTCTGTAATTTGTATCAAGTTGTTATATTGTTTAATACATCTCCACATATCTTTTTGAATTGTGAAATTTAAAAGACTTAGTTGCTAATTACCTTTTTTACAATTTTTGCTTAATGAATGCATTAAAAGTTAAGATATTTTGCTAGGTGTGATTCATAATTATAATTATAATTCATGTATATATTTTCCTTTCAATGTATTTCATATAAATATACCAATTTTAATTGAATATTTTATAAAAATAGTGAAATTTCAAAGTCAATATTGTGAAAAATGCCATGAAAATGAGGGACTTTTCACCATTTTTCTACACGATTTTAAAAATTAAATGCTCAATTTTCTGTTCAAGGTGGGGATCTAATTTTTGGTATATCTTCTTATCACATCCAATCCCAACTATCATCACCAGTGCCATGTTGGTTTTCTGAAAAAAGTTGTAAATCGACCTGCCCTAATGCGGCAACGGTACTCCATTATTGGCCGAACCTAGCTTTCATATTAGTTGAGAATTGCATCAGGAGTGAGATATGTTTACCTTTTGTGTTATAATAGTTTGATATGATTGGTTATAGACATAGGTTTTCAAGACGTGTACATGTAACATGTACATAATAGCGTATAGTTATATGTATTTGTTGAATATTCCTAATATCCAAGTACTCTCGATAGAGTACTTAGATATTGTTTAGGAAAATCTTATATAGTTAGCTCCCATATGCAGCGTTGTTTTACAATAAGACATCCCGTGGGTATATACTAACATTCCAATTACTAGCGTGCTAGATCCTTAGATTATTTTAGTTAACTGTTTCCAGGCGTGTAATTATTAAGTATACCATGTGTATAAAAATGTATCAATTTCAGCTCATTGCCCGACTGTTTGGAGGTGTATGTTGAGCAAAAAAACAGTGGTAGTAGGAAGGCAGGCTCAAACCCGTAACGCAAAGGAGGAAAAGAACGGAAAAAAACCTTGACGTCTTTGCTGTTACGACCACCGCCAAACCGGAAATGACGTAGGTTTAAATTAAGGCTAGACAATAGAAAGGAGAGGATGACTTTCGAAAATATCGCCGAAAAAAGCGATCTTCCTGTAGAAAGGTGTCCAGTTGAAGGTTAAGATATTGATGATTTCGATATATGTCGTGTGAAAGGTGGAACTTCAAAACGATACTCATCCTGTATAAATCCGTCGAAAGTTTTAGGCAGACGTGCAAACACACATACATAATTACATTTATATATTGGTAACTAAACATTTTCGATTCAAAGCGATTAAAAAGCTTGCTCTATCTCTGAATACATTTTAAAAAGAACGGGGGAACATTGACGTGTTTATAGCTACGACCACCGTCAAACCGGATGTGACGTAGTTTTAAATTAAGGCTAGACAATCGAGATGAGAGGATGACTTTCGAAAATATCGTATCACGTTGAAACCATTGAAAAGCTAACTCCAAACTATGAAACATTATTCATTACAAAACATTTAAAACAAGTCAATTACATGACTTATAAGACAATATGGTTAAAAAACAATATGTACTTCGTTATAATAAGAACAAATATATATCCTCGGCTAGCATGTAACCTATCTTCTTTGAAGAGGTATATTTCTCAACAGCTTGCAACACATGACCCCCCAAAAAATAAATTTAGAACATATTGATTAAAACATCGCCATTTTAGTCGTCTAACATTGATTTGCGCGCCCCAATCACATTCGCATGAACTGTCCAACCATGAATAAGGGCAAATATAGGAGGAAGGCTTAAGTGATTTTAATCATAATACACGGTTTTAATGTATTAGATTTAATAAATTCCTCAAACGCAAAATTTTATTCATCACTCGCCTGAAGAGTGATTATGGAAGTTGAAAACATTCACGATTATGTCAAATGTCTTTTTACTCCCGGGCAAAACGTCCGAATATTTTTCCCCCAAAATTGAAAGAAGATTGCAAAAAAAAAAAAAAAGCAAAGCAAAAACATGAATTATCACTAGTCTTACACGAGAAATACATGACAGAAAAAATGCTGCTTAAATATTCTAATATATATATTCATATATATTAAACATTCAAGTAAAAGCGTGAACGACCCATATACGCTTGTATTAAACGCGTTCGGATGTTTACTTTTTAAGTATATACATATGCATATATATATATATATATATATATATATATAAAGTTTATATGATATATATATATGTGTGTGTGTGTATGCTTCTATATATATATATATATATATATATATATATATATATATATATATATATATATATATATATATATATATTAGCACGTTTTCGACTTTGCCTAGTCGTAAAACAGGTATAAATAACTTATTTTTATCAATGCAATAGTTTTATCATTATAAAATGAAATGTAGTAAACGGAATGTTAAATTCATTTTTTTTCTAATAAAATAACCTGTTGCATGTTCATGCGAATATTATGTTTTGTTTATGCAGTTCACATATTCGAAAAAAGTACCGGAAGTACCGAAACAAAAATCGAGCCCGTAACCTAAAGAAGGCTGGTAAAGTAGAATAACCATTAAACCAGCTCGACACAATATTAAAATATGTGTTTAAACCTACATATTCCTAACATACGGAAGCTGTCATGTTTCACGACTGTCTTTCTGCATTCGAGAAGCAGTTGCCAAACATAAAATCCGATGACGCATACATTTTTACATTCAAACCATCCATTTTCACCGGGGAAAACCGACTAAAATGCCCTCCTGAGGCCTGATTACACAATATAGATAATTTCAATGTATAGATAAACAAATTCGTTGATTGTATAAGTTGAGAAGGGGTTTCACAAGCATTCTCATAATACACAAACACACACATGCACACACACATACATATATATATATATATATATATGTGCATATTATTTATTCGAAGTTAAACAGTTATATTAAATCGCTACAAACAGCAATCTGATTAGTCAATGAGACTTCGTCCCTATAGATGAAAATAGAAAAAGTAAGCTCTTCCAAAGACACCATAAAAGTGGCGATCTCCTGAAAAAAAAAGATTAAATCGGAAAAGTATTCATTTTTTTAATGTATCGTCCATATATTACTATAACTTACATCGACAGCTGGATATATAATTTGAAATTATTAATATTTTACCAGAACAGTAGGATGTGTATAGGGGCGGGGGTGATTCACAGTACACAGCGAGATCCATTTAGCATAACTCTTGATAAGCTTATTTTTAGCTGCAAAAAAAAGTTCCGATAAGCTTTACTTATAATATATATATATATATATATATACATATATATACATATATATATATATATATATATGTGTGTGTGTGTGTGTGTGTGTGTGTGTGTGTGTGTGTGTGTGTGTGTGTGTGTGTGTGTGTATAGATATGTGCACTATCTATTGCATGGAAGAATACGAGCATGATAAATAATATAGTTAAAAAGAAAACATGAAAATATAAACGGACTAATTTTTAAAACTCCAAACGAAAAAGATGTGCTAGTAAAACTATAAGTTATATTGTTATAGCATTCAGCATTAAGGATTCTATTTTTTTAATTCTATTTACCATTATATTAATAAGTATATACTGCAATTTTTAAACCTATACACTTCTCATATTGTTTATTAGTTTATGTTGTGTTTTTTTTCTTTTCCAGTTTAACATCTAGTCTTTTACTATTTCATATGTAAATATTAAACATCACGCACCTTTCTATGTAATCCATGATTTTTCAGGCCTTTCACACTCTTTTTCACTAGTTACCTACGAATAATTAGCGAACGTATAGCTAAGCGACCGATCGTGATAACGTTGAATTATTAGTAGCAGCTTCTATTATAACCTTTAACGGAATCCGCCGTTCGCATCCAATGTGCGTAAGCGCAACAGATTTGGTAGCTATGCTAATCAAAACAACAAAAAAGAAAACAAAAACAAAATCAACGAAACGACTTTCTATTCCTTACAGATTTTAAGAAATTCAGAATACCGTTATGTTATTATAAATTCGTGTTTTCCTGAACGAAAATTGATCTGTTTTCAAATTATAGCTTACAATGTATTCTATAAAATGTAAAACCTGTTTTAAATTTGGTCGAAAGATTAGTGGTCAATGAAGCTTTAAAGCAGTATTATATGAGTAAAACAAACACTTTACCATATATTCAAATGCTACTGTGTTTGAATGTTATATATATATATATATATATATATATATATATATATATATATATATATATAATAAAACATGTTAAACACATTTGGAAATAAGTTAAAAACATATTTAATCTGAAAAGGAAATATTAGATAAGTGAATAGTCCTGTATCTGCGGGTTTCGAAGAAATACTTTCCTTCTCATCAGAGGGTAGGAATTAGCAAAATGCGAGATCGGAGTTTGCATGCAAAAGTATTTGATGAAACAACAAGTAAGTCAAAGATCTTACTTGATAACAAAAAAAGATACGCAGAGGGAATATGGTGAAGAAAAAGTTGATTACACATGAATGGATAGTCTGGTGGAAGATAACTAATCCAGTGACCGTAAAATCCAAATATATAGCTTCAAGAAAGTTAATTGAATTTCCATTTGCACAAGTAAAATCCAAGGAAATCCCGTAATTGGAAGAAGATGGTCCATAATAATCCAAAGACAGAAATCGATGCAATAATTCACAAAAATTTGTACAAGGTAAAAAGGAAAAAATCCAATAATACTACTAAAAGAAAAATAAGATATGCTTATCACTCTAATGCCGAGACATAAAGATAAATGAGAAAGATCAAGGAAGAAGAAGAGGAGAAAAAACAAAAGTACCAAGTATCAAAAATAGAATTTGTTGCGAGGATAATTACGGAAATCAACACACACACACATACACACACACACACACACACACACACGCGCGCGCGTGTATTGATTTCCGTAATTATCCTCGCAACAAATTCTATTTTTGATATTTGGTAGTTTGTTATCACACTAGTTTGTATTATTTCTAGAATATAATCGTTTATTTATATTAAATAAAGCATTTTATGTACATGCGATATGAAATAATTTTTTTGGTTTTAATTCGAACTTCCAAATCTCAGTCGGCATCATCAAGATGTTTACCACAGCCATCTATTAAATATCCTAAGTTTAATGATATACACTTTTTAAAGGAGTTCATAATAACCTAAACTTAATAAAAATGCTAAATCTCACGAATTAATGTATAAATCTTACCTCTAACATTTTTAAGGGCTCTTATTTTTGCGTTTGTATGTGTGTGATGTCAAATTGCGTAGCTATTCATTCTTGTAGTTACCATCTCGCCCTGGTTTTAATTAATTCAGCCTGACATTTTTCACATAAGCTCCATACGCCTATGTAATAATAAACGAGGAGCTTGTTGAAGGGAAGGGAATAAAACTCCATCATTGAAAATGCGTTTCGGTGTCATCAGGGTATATTTAATCACTCCGCAGTTTCTAGAGCATAAGGTCATGTGAAAGCTGCATCCTACGAAAAAACAATCATATTTGTTTTATTTCTAGTTTAAAGGTAATATTAACAGCTTTGTTTTTGTTGGCAAGTGTTAATACATTGATGGCGTTCTCATGGACCACAAAGTGAGGAAATTAATTAAAAATGCTTACAAATAATTAAAATATAACAAGGAATTATCGATATCAGCGATAAAATGAATAACATTTCGTTAATATATTTTAATACTAGCAGGAAACGTAAACAGACGTTGCCCGATGGAAGCTCCGCCATCCACATCGCAACAAAAGTAAACTACATTTGTTGATAACGTGCAGCTACTCTTTGAATATGAAAAGAGAAATAATGGAATACGTACACCGTATGTAACAGTAAAATTCGGAAAAATGGTCCATTAGAATAAGAATAGAAAGTATAAACAGTCTTTCTTTAGAATTTAGGTATCCTAACTCTATACAACATATTTAGATTGATAGAAACTGCTCGTGTTAAGAATGGTTTTCGAAATAGACCCCACTGCGTGTGCATTTTTGCTTTCTCACTATTTTTACATGATTTATGCAGATAACGTTCAAGTCTCTCGATATTTGTTTTATTATGAAATTGTTTGATGGAATAGTCATCCAGCACCCTCCTCTCCACAGGTTAAGGATTGATTTCAAAATAATAACGTTATTATTTCAAAACAAAGACAGAAGAGCACAAGTACACATGTATTTGTTTCATGGCGCGTTGTTTTTTGAGGGAGTGTGGGCGGCGATACTAATAAATGTCGATATCGAAATATCGTGGCCAAATCACTGCGAAAAAAATCTTTACTGTCCATCAAACTTCGAATTTGAATCCAGAAAACAAAATGAGATGAACTTGATTTTTATTATTACAAGAGAAGCGGTATTTCCCCTGCTATTAGTTTAGTAATGACGAATTACTAATTCGTTAACGTTATTATTAAAATAAAATATTTTTTTCTACCAATACTTGAATAACATTCACCAGAGATGTAAGAAATAATTAACACGACGCTATTGGTCAAATAACACGACAAATAAGTAATAAACAAGAATTATGTGATCCTGGCCGAGGAATGAAAGGCTCCCAAAACTTTCAATTAACTGAGCTTCGACAGTTTAAAGGCTTTACCTATTTCGTTTATTCATTTGTAAACAAAGCAATTTTAATTGTTTGTGAATAGTAATACGTGACTACTCTGAAGTGTATATACTCTCGAATTAACAGTCCTGGCTGCAAAATTCTTACAAATTGTTTCATTTTGTTTTCTAATTTCTAATTCAATATTCAAGTTTTATGGACGCGAACTATTATATCTAGTGGTGATTTAGCTATGGTAATCTGATATTAAATGAGAATTCGTTAAGAATATGAAAACGGTGAATTTTCATTAAATATTTTAAAGGATTTACCTATTTCGCGACTTTTAGTAAATTCCAATTGTCTGTTAATAGTTGCAAGCATATACAGAGAAAATTGTGTGTATATAAATTTACTTGCGTGCGTTAGTTCTCTGAAATAAGCCTATCAGTAGTTAACAGTCTGCTTAGGAATCCCGTACAAAAAGAACAAAGAAAGGGGTTGATTAGTGGTCACGTCTTCCCTCGATTGGTACATGTGTGCATACTGGTTACAATGTATAACAATGAATCAGATTGACTTACTAGAAAACCCTTATAACCACGTGAAGCTACAACAATTCCATGTAATCTTAAGAATTGTAACGTGTAAAAATCTGTGTAGCTTTATTGGCCTACCTATTTGCACTGTTTACTCTCTCTCTCTCTCTTCCATTCTTACTCTTTCCCATCTTATATTTCTATCTCTCCGCCTCTTTATCTCTCTCTATATCTATCTATCTATCTATCTATCTATCTATCTATCTATCTACCTGTCTCTCTCGCTCTCTCTCTCTCTCTATATATATATATATATATAAATATATATATATATAAATATATATATATATATATATATAATTATTTGTACTAAAATTACGATCAAATCCAGTAGACTGGTTATAAGACTGATCCTCCTAATGAAAGGATACCTATTGATTAAACGTTATTGACTTCTTCAGAACGTTATAGAAGACATCATTGCGTGTGCAATGTAATCCAACTTGTTTATATTAAGGATGCTTTTTTACAAAATCAGCTAGCCATCAACCCAACAGGTTATCCAAGGAAAATATATGAGCTAGTTTACTTATATTCTCTCTTAGTTGATTGATGGATTCTTTGAATAGATGCCCTTCTCTAAATTATAAAGCCTGAAATCAATCGATATATACATTTCCATTTATGTCGACAAAAACCTCATTATTTATATTTTAATAGCATTCTTGATAGACAGTAGTCATTGCTTTATCCAACATTAGATTATCTGCTTTATTTTAATTATCAACGGGGTTGTTTCCGGTATAATTACATGCCATTACTTTCATCATTATCTGACTATAATGGATCTGATGTTTCGGTTCGTACATATTAATAATGTCATAATAATTTTGTCGAGTTTCCATTCCGTAAAATATGGGGAAATACAAGTTATTATTAATAAAATGCGATAATAAAGCTCTGCAAATATGTGCATATACCTTTTTACGTCTGTACGCAGCTTGACTGACATTCACTGATGCCTGGTATCACAGTCGTCATGTGAGCATAGGTAAATGCTTCCAAAGCCCTAACAGAAAAATAAAAACGAAAAGGTTGTCAGAAACAGCATTAAGGCTAAGACGATTTTAAAAGTTCAATATATGACTTCATTTAACAATAGAAAGAAAGAATGAATTATGTCATTTTGTTGACATTTATATATGTATGTGTGTTGATTCAGCAGGAGAGTAACGAAGGTCATAAAGTTCGTAAGAATGTAAAATGTCAAGGACAGGAATATTTTGGCAATAAAGTGAATCCTTATAACTTCTTGTGTGGTCGCTAGGGCTCTTTCTATATATTTGTATTTAGTCTGCAAGGTTTTGATAAATGGAGAAAAGCAAAGTAAAGAGAGAAATCTTTGTCTGACTGAGGCAAAATGAAACAAGAAGGGTAAATGTTAATTATCGATGATCTGGTATTTCCATGTGGAGAATTGAGATTCGTGACGCGCTCGAAACGATGTTGGCTGTTTAACATCCAACACGATTGTACCCTCATCATTTCAGTTTTGATAATATGTGCTGATAAAGTAGTTAGTGGAATATCAGCCGTGCCACACAAGTAGACCATCAGCTGACTTTTCATCAACTAGGATTGTGGCCTTAGGAAAGCCCACCGGGAAGAGTGCAGGACCCTTTTCCATGCGCGAAATGGCACTACAAACATCGCAATGTTATACCACAAATGATGAAGCAGCCGCTCTAAGCACTAGCAAAGAGTTTTGCCCCCGTGTACTACCAGCCGGAAACAGCAGACAGAAACTCTAAATCAGCTACCCTCAACCTATCAGACGAAGTTCAACCCAATCTAATTGCACTGGCATATATGACTCTCAAGCACTCCCAAGCGCCCAGTTATAAGGGATAGGATGTGTCGGGAGCGGGTAAAACGGCGTTCATTTACCCTAGCCAGGAAATAAGATCGACCACTGAGTGTTTCTGTCGACTCCCTGTGATAGTATTTCTGCGCCTTCCTAATAGACAAAGAAAAAGTAGGGAAGCAGGGTGATAGACAGAACCTATCTACTCCTTAAGCAATTTAGATTTGCAAACCTGTGGTCTGTTTGAGTCACCAGCTCTGAGAATGTTGTCATCCAAGACTGGAGAGGTCTCCCTTCTCTTAGGTTTATCTTCAGAGTTTTCCCTCCCCTAGACTGATGACCTGGGAAGATCTCCGGGTCCATCAGCACTGAGAAGGTGTGGCCCTTTCCTCTGTCCTAATCCAGGTATTTCTGAGATCCCGCTTGGGTTTTTAATGTTGCGGGATTAGTTTGTAAAGGTTTTATATCTATTGAAAAGTGTAACACCCCTCAAAGTGATTAAGAAACATTGCTATTCGATTGCTACTGGAAAAGGGGAATGAGTAAAAGTTTATTCAGTGGAAGCAACTATATTTGCAAAAGGTTTGTTAGAAACGAGTTAATATATGGTTTGCGATTTTCCTTTTATTTATATATTTTTTGTTCTTATTTATATGTTAGCTATAGCGTAAGATACCGTTACCATATGGATTGATATTCACAATTACACTCAAAATTTGGTGGAGAAACTGAATATTTAAGATGACAGGAGGGTTAGATGTATATTCAATATAGACACAGGTAACTTCATTTTTTGATTTGAAGCACAATTCAGTACATGTATATGGGAAGTAATTATAATGTATGGCGTATTTCGTATGTATAATTACGTAACGAGAAATATGGGCAATTTTTCAGTAGATGCGAATATATAGAATTGTAGGTATTAAATATGCGCCCCCTTCTAATGAAGGAAGATAACTTTACTTTTCGTATAAAGAGCAGGAAGTTGTATTTTGCATAACAAAGAGGAACGGTTCAGTTTTTGTATTATTCATTGGAAGACTATATAAGGAAGAGACAGATAAAGGATTGCTGTGTAATGTAGATCGGTTTAAATCTGAGTACATACTAGTGTTACGGAGTACCTAACTGGATAAGAATAAACTCTAATTAATGTGTAGAGATAAAAATGTATAGATGTTTAGTGATAATGACTTTCTAAGCGAATGTTAATGTCTTAAAACTAAATACCCCACTCCAAAGGCGTGTGTAATGTCTGAGTTTTAGTGTCAGCTTGGGAAGTAGTGCAAATTGTTAGTTTTAAGAAGAGGGTATTAAAATTACAGAATACAGTTACACATTATAATTTAGAGTTTCAGGTAAAGCTTAGTTCAAAAAAGAAAAAAAACATAGTTAACATCTATATTGACATAGGCAGTTCTCTTGGAGGCAAAGTGTATATATTGGATATTCAGAGAAGCCAGCATGGGTGTGTGTACAGTTATGAGAGAAAAAATTAGTACATGGAGCCGTAGTTATAGTCAGTCATTTAGTTCAGGCAGAAAGCTTTGTGTATCTAATCAAAAATAGTCTTAGTGACGTAACTAAGCTCACTGTATAGTTAAATGTCAAACATAAGTGAGAGTAAAATATAAGCAATATTAAGTGGTATGATAGATAGCAAGGACGCTACATTTTTGTACAATCGAGCCTATAGTAATGTGCATATTACATAGATTACTTAAAGTTCCTCTATCTTCTTACGTGGAAAAATAAATATGTATGTGATAGATTCAGAAATTTACTTTGCCTAAGGAATTCTTATTCTTGTTTTCATTTGTTGAGAGCATTAAATATACAATGCCAGCTGAATTATAGAGAAAGTGAACAGTGTTTTGCTCCTTTGAGGGGGGAGTACGAATTTCAACTCCCGGTAAACGCCCCCACAAGAGCCTTTTTAATTACTACTCTTTAATTATCTCGGAAGGGAGCTGTTTAACTTCTAGTACATCACCAATTTAGGCCCTTTTCTAGCTTTAGCCTGTCCACAATTAGGATGTTGTCCGTCTGGCCAAGCCAAGCGAACGTGGGACACAATAGAGAGTCTATTTCGCCCCCTAACTAACATCCCGTTCAAATTGGTATTTAGATAGGAGGAAACGCTCGCCCCTAAAGCTATAAAGCAGATCGAATCTACGAGGGGCGTGCAATAAGTAATGCCCTGACCCATTTCCAGATATCTCATATAGCTGAAATTTTGCATGAGCAATGATCTATATCTTACACCTATGAACTAATTGTGGGTTCTCGTTTACAGGTGTTTGAACTGAGTCAGGTGTGTAATGGAGCCTGTTGAATGTCGAGCAGTGATCCGGTTTTGTATTTGAAAGGACGCACACAACAGGAGTCTTTTGATGAAATGAAAGAAACTTATGGTGATAATGCCTCATCATATGACCTTGTAAAACGCTGGCATCGTGAATTCAAACATGGCCCGAAGTCTGTGGAAACAGCTCCCAGACCTGGTCGCCCCCTTCTAACTTTGATGGTCGTGAAGTTGAGGCTGCCATTTTGGAAGATCGGCTCATTACTATTCGCCAAATAGCCCAAGATGTCAAGATTAGTACAGGGTCTGTGGAGACTATCATTAATAACCATTTGCATATGAATAAGGTGTCTGCCAGATGGATTCCCAGGTTGCCCCCACCATTACAGAAGCTAGAACGCGTCGTGCTCGAGTCAAAATTTTTCAAAAGACTGGTTATACAGGATGAAATCTGGGTCAATCACTATTATCCAGAGAACAAAGCCCAGCCAATGCAGTGGAAGCACTTGGACTCACCACCTCCAAAGAAGGCAAGAGTACAGCCCTCCGCTTGAAGGTCAAGCTCAGTGTTCTGTGACCAGGACGGCGTAGTGATGAAAGATTTCCTGCCAAACGGTACCACAATTACAGGAGCCTATTATGCTTCACTTTTGAGGAAATTAAGTGAAGCTGTAAAAATCAAGAAACGGGACTAGATCAGCAAAGTTACCCTCCTCCTACAGAACAACGCTTCGGTCCACAATTCACATGTCGACAGATCAGAAACACGGGCGTGTGGTTATAAAATCCTTCCCCATCCTCCCTACTCTCCTGACCTTGCACCCTCTAACTTTCAACTGTTCCCAGCTATGAAGTTGTTTTTGAAAGGAAAGCGTTTCCCAGATGAGGCCGCCTTGGTTTCTGAAGTCACATCCTGGTTGGAGGATCAATCTGGAGTGTTCTACAAAAACGGTCTCCAGAGCTGCATCGATGGTTCCTATGTAGAGAAATACTAATAATTGTACCAAGGTTCGTTGCTCTACTCCTTTGGGAAGTTGGTCAGTTTAATAAAATGGATGTTTAAAAGAATATGCAAATGAGCTTGATTTTTCGTTAGTGAATTCAATTCCTCGAGGCATATAGAAGAAATGTGTATTTTTCTAAATAAATAGACGAAAGTATTTATTATATAAACACCAATGCACAAACCCCCCAATCTGTTATATATATATATATATATATATATATATATATATATATATATATATATATATATATATATATATATAAATATATATCTCGGGTGTTTGGAGGTGCTGAGCAAAAAAACGTGGTAGTAGGAAGGCAGGTTAGAACCCGTTCTGCAAAGGAGGAAAAGACCGGAAAATCACGTGACGTAATTTGCTGTTATGACCATCGACACACTGGAAGTGGCGTAAGTTTTAATAAGAACAATCGAAAAGAGGGGATGACTTCCGAAAATATCGCGAAAAATGCGACCCCTTCCTGAAGAAAAGTGCTTAGCTAAGTATGAAGAAATTAATTCTTTTAGCAATTTTTAAGTATTTGTCGTCTGAAGCGCCAGGCTTAAAACGCTACGGATCTTGTGAACTTGTGAAAATCCGTTCCCTCTGTTGAAAGTTTTAGGCAGACATGCAAACATACATACATAAATACATTTATATATTGGTAACTCAAAGTTTCAACCCAAACCGATTAAAATGCTTGTCCTTTCTCTGAATTCCCTTTATATTAAATGTCAAATATTTAGACCAGAAATTGTATAAGTAATTTGGCAGAGACAGGCGGTTCCCGGCTGTTTGGAGTTGTTGAGCAAAAAAAAAGTGGTAGTAGGAAGGCAGGTTCGAACCCTTACTACGAAGGAGTGAAAGACGTGAAAAAACGTGACGTCTTTGCCGTTACATTCACCGTAAAACCGGAATTACGGAGGTTTTAATTAATGCTAGACAATCGAAAAGAGGAGATGACTTTCGACAATATCGGCGGAGAAAGCGACCTCTTCCCGTAAAAAAATGCTCTTTTTAGGGTGAATATTTTAATGCTTTAACCAATTTTTCGGTAATTGTCGTCTGGAGGGTTGACCTTTAAACCAATACTGATCCTTAGAAAATTCATTACCTCTGTCGAAAGTTTTAGGCAGACATACAATCATACATATATAGATTTATATATTAGTAGTTCAAATTTTCAACCCAAACCGATTAATAAGCTTGTCCTATCTCTGAATACCCTTTATGTAAAATTTCAATGTGTAGACCAGCATTTTTCTGAGTAATTTGGTAGAGACCTGATCGGTATTTTTTTTTCAAAATTGACCCCTATTATGATGACTTAACATTTATTGATTTTGGCTCCAACCAAGGCTATTAAGTTAGTTCCGTGTGGAGGGAGCCTATGTCTTTCAATTGTTTATATCCAAAATTGGCCGACGAGTTTGGTAGAGTTCTCAAAGGTCAAATCTTAGCACTTTGACCCGTTAACAGCCAAATATCTGGCCGAAAACGAATTACAGGGTTTTTCATAAATCTATGTTCCCTGTATATTAAATTTCGGGTATGTATCCTGAAAATTGGCAGAGTTACTGCGTAGGGAAACGTACACAAATAGACACACAGTCACACACAGACAGATAGACACTTTCACTTTTAAAGATATATAGATAGATACCTTCTCTATATCTATAAAAGTGAAATTGTTTCTGTTTGTAAATTTCCCTAAAAAACTACTCCGTCAGTTTGCAGACGCGAGATTAGACATAAATTATATTAAAGTTAAGGCATACCTGGTTAATAAATCTTTTTGACGTAAATTCGGTTGTTAATGGGCCAAAGTTCAGCTATTTGACCTTTGTAAACGCTAATAAACTCCTACGGAAATTTAGGTTAAAACCTGAAATGTTAGATGTAGGTTACCTTGACATGAGTCATATGTTTTTAATTCATACACACACACACACACATAATATATATATATATATATATATATATATATATATATATATATATATATATATATTACGGCATATGCACATAAAGTAATGACCAGTACAAATGGCCCGAGCAAAGATGAGCTGAACGGCTACTTATATATATATATATGTATATATATATATATATATATATATATATATATATATATATATATATATATATATATAGTGCAGCACGAATTCCTTGTGGTTATATAATACAGAAGATGTTAGATGATGTCGCCCTCTCTTTTAAAATCACCAGGCGGTCCGAATCCATCTTCTTCTGATCGCTCGTGCCTATCACCTTTACGGAAGTAACTGAAGCATGCGTTTTCTTTTGCATTCCTGTCGAAGTGATTAACTCTCATTTTATTTTTATTATTTGCGTCATCCACTTTTCCTAACGCGAAGGAATACGAATTAAACATGTAAGAAGATTGTTTTGGCGCGAAGCAAAAGAACGTGTTACAAATGCTGTTTGAAAATACCATTCGTTACATCGTCGGTGGAGTGATTGCGTCTCGCCGATCCCGCTGTCATGTGAATTAATCGCTCGCTCGAATTTTGCCTGTGTTTCCATATACTACTTGTTTTGCCCGGTTAAGTGTTTTGTCTTTATTAATTCCTTTATATTATTTAGCTGTTTACATCTCCATAGGCTTGTTAAACTATTCTCATATACCATTCATGATAATTTGCTTCTTGTATAACCTTTGAAGTAGATAACACTTTACTTAGAAAAAAGGGGATTTAATTTTATTCACTTACTTTTTGTATAGGACCTCTTCTTTCTCCTTTGTCGATTGTATGACGATTCTTGTGTGGGGGTTGTTTTGATATACCATTCGGTAGTTTTAAAAAGATAAACCCTAATTTTTAATCTATGTTAAGATGCACAGTGTGTATATGGTTTTATCCGCCTTACAGGGTGCACATAAAATCAACTTACCAAATGAATTCTAAAAGATTCTTTATGGTGATTATCCTTAAGGTAGCAACGTTAGTAAATCCATAAAGAAAATATAGTGAAATTATCATTTTCAACATCTTCGAGAACCATAACGAGTTCCATCAATGTAGAAATAGATTAGACTCTTACATGAAAGGGCTGCCTCCTCCTCATATAAGTAAGAAGATATACTAGATAAGTGAAAATGATATTAAGAAAAGGATAGCATCGAACCCTGTAGGCAAGTGTTAGGGATAACGGATACTTGAAATCGTAGAAATCCAGTCCATTGTTAATTCTTTTAGAAATAGTTGAATATTATTTATGCTGGCAAAAGCGATTTTTAGAATAGCTGGATAGTAAATATATCAGTTAAAAGAATAGACAATGCTAGATAAAAATATTGGTTAAAAATGGGGTAGGTATTAAACAATAAGAATGTAGTATTTTTGTTTGTAAAAAGTGTATTTGAACAGGGATATTTAAAAGCACGTGAAAGTAGTCACGTCGTGGAAAACACGTCGGAGAAACACACCAGACGTCATAAACAAAGGAATTTTCTCAATATTGGAATCATAGGTTCGAAGTTGGGAATTCCGTTGATTAAGATCAGATTATTGTAGAATATCACACACAGTTGTAGTGTCAGTTAGGGAGTAGGAGTCCCTAAGGGGCGGGGATAGAAGAGTAGACTATGTAGTCGAAAATGCGTGCGTTCCTGACAGTAGGCCGGTTGAAAAATAAAGAAGTCATCTGTATTTTGTAAGTGTTGTCTTCGTGTCGTCTTTACAACCGAAAGGTAAATGTGTTGTGTATATTCATCTATAAACGAACTGTTGTAATACATTATTACAAGTAATGTGCCTCCTTCATCATAATAATCAATGTTTCTCCTCTGTATGTGTTAAGAACTGTTGCATCATATCTCCCAGCCTGTATTAATAAAAATATCTCCCTCAGTATTTTCATCATCGCCGTCATCTCTGTTATAATCCCAGTTAATGTGTCCACGATATGACCCCGTTATCCTTCTAATATGAACCCTCGACCCGCTACACAACAAGAAGAGCTGGTAAAGTGGACAAAGTAGACAGCATTACATTGAAAATGAAACTCGCTGTAACTGTAGAAACACGAATTAATGTATTTTAGATGAAAACGGCTTCTGCAGGTGTATATAAATGTGAAGTCATTGGCATTAGTAAATATAACACGACTATCAGTTCGAAGTGCTGTGAATTAAAAGCATATTTGTCAACCATATAGCATATTTTAAAATAAATACAATTCTGAAAGTAATAAGAAACAAAGATTAATCAGATCAGAAGAATCCAAAGAAATAACCGATAATGCAAATAAAAAGTGTCAATAATAAGAAGGTCTGAAGTTAAAGGATTTAAGCGATTCATATTATATGTAAAGGAAATTTAGAAAATGCACTGCAAGAGATCTATAATTCTGTTTGAATAGAAAAAATATCTACTAATCCGTCTTTAACCTGATTATGTAAATAAAAGCAAAATAATTATCAGTATTTAATAGTTTTAGAAGAAATCTGATCGGGGCAAAAAAAAGTAAAGAAGGGAAAGTGTACAAAAATAAATATATACGTAAAAACATTAAAATGAATAAATGAATTAAATTAATATAATAAATACATAAATATATATTAAGTAGGTTATGAATAGGTGACTAACAAGAAATAGAATTTAACAGAACTATGCATATATAGAAACCCCCGCTAAAGGTCCCTATCTTCAAACAGCTTGTAGAAAATTATATCAGATTATTAAACAAACATTTTATAAATAATTGTGTTTCACCGAACATATTGACCAATACTTAAATATAGATTGAATCATGATTAAGTTAAATCACAAATAGTCAAAATTATAAAAATTATGTAATAGTTAGCAATATTTCCCATGAATTTCGTAAATATTTAAATAAATACATAAACATATATCAAGGTGCACGTATATGTATATGTATATATGCATATGTATGTATCTGTGAGTAGAATTACATATGTATGTGTGTATAGACTGGTATAAGGATGTATTCACAAATACATATATATTAAACTTACGAAAGGGGAGAAAATAGTAAACATTCCAGTGAAATATCAAACAATTTACTGGGCTGAGTAACTCATTATCTCGAGACCTTAGATATAATATAATGTTTACTTGATTATTAATAACCATTTCGAGGTATCAGCACATCAAGAACGATAACTTGTTGTAATATTCTTATTTTCATCGTAAACTCTTTAGTTAAACATCGAGTTCACATGATCTAGTGGCGTTTAAACATCTTCATGATGGGTCCAGTGTATGGATGTGCCATCTACATATCAACATCACATTGTTGGCCCTAGTGGTGTTCATCCTAATGCAATTTCTTCAGAGTATTCTTTGTATGCATTGACCAGTACTAGGCATAATGATCATCCCATCGCCAAATCTTCTTCCTGTATGTACGTATGAAGTCTCATAAGGAAGTATATAGCGTCTACACAGAAGGTAAACATATGAATTATATTGTCAGTTGGATGCAAATGCTTTCTTTCAGTGGGGCATCAGAAGACAACTTAGCCTGTACCACTATCATTGTTTAATCAATGATACTTCTGATCAGGGTTGTGTGTCATCTGAGTACCGAAAACCAACTGTAATGTTATGACCCTTTAGGTTGTGATCATAGCGTAGTATCTGTTAACTGTGGCAATTGGGGTCAAGGGTCAACACATTATTATTATTGTTATTGTATTCTTGTTAATTGATTTGAGCGACGGATGGTTGCTGGATTAGTGATTATGATTAGAAGAATAAACAATTTAATTGCGAAAGAAATAATATTCATGTGTATCGCAAAAAGAATGTGAAAATAGAAAATACATGTAAACATTATTTTGCGGTTTTGAATAAACAAATAACTAGGTGGATTAGATTGGTATGGGGCACGTAATAAGGTGACGTAAGAGAACACGTGATGTAGTTAGTTTTGGAGAGATTCAGAGAGTTGAGGATTGACAACCAAAGCAGACAGACGTCTATACAATGGTGGACAGACAACTAGGAGCGGGTTGTAAGAATAGAAAATGTAGAAACTACAGATCCTGTGAAAACCTTTTGAGATAATTGTAATAAATTTATAATATAAAATTATAAAGACGTTTTTTTACACGGTTGTTACCACTTATCAAGGCCCAAAACCCACTCAGGGATAAGGCTTATTGCAAGTACAGTACGTTAGTGTGGAGATTTGATGAAGTGTTTACTTAAGGGGGCGGTTCATTAGGAATTTGTTAACGTTTGACTTGAAGACATCCAAGTTGTAGTCAGGTGGGAAGCAGGCAGACGGAACAGACTTCCACAGGCCTGCAGTTCTAAGAAAGAAGCTTCGTTCATGGAATCCATGTTTTGATTTAGGCATGGATTAAGAGTGGGGGAAATTTTTCGCAGTGGATTCGGCTAGACGGGTGCTTTTCGTGAAAGATTGGTGAGGGGGGACCAGAGATTGGAGTTCAGACGAGCACCTGCCATGGAAATAACGATAAAACAAGGATAAGCTCGCAACGTCTCTTCTGTGCGAGAGAGGTAAGCAGGGTAGAGAAAAGGGCATCCCTCACTAAGCCACGAAGTCTATTTTGTACTCTGTCACGGCAGGATCGGCTAGGTTTAGCAGCTCCTGCCCAGATATGGCAGCAGTAATCCATCCTGGGACGTACTTGGCTTTTATATAGATAGAGAATTGCATTAGTAGTGAGATATCTTCTGGAGCGGTAGAAGGATCTCACCACCTTTCCAGCAACCTTGGCAACAGACTTGATGTACGTGTTCCATTTCAGATTATGAGTAAAGGACAAACCAAGAAGCTTGTAAAAACACGGGGCTTCTCCCAGACGAGAGCCATCTATTTCAATTGATGCCAGATGTGGATCAGAACGTTGATGATGTAAAGATAGGAGTTTGGTTCCCAAATAAGAACATGTGTCTCAATTGGTTGGTGCTGATCGCTTCATGGTTCGTCACGGAGCAGCAGGAAGTTAAAAGAACAATATCTTACATCCACTAGATAACACATGGCACGTTTTAATATATACTCTCCTCCAACATAAACCAATATACAACACAACTTTCACTGGACAGTACCTAAACTTCAACTACCACCATCCATATATATATATATATATATATATATATATATATATATATATATATATATATATATATATATATGTATATATATATATAAGCGAAAATGTGTGTATTGTATGTATGTATTTATATATGCATGTGTGTTTCTATGTCTCGCAAAAACTGTCTGCACGGGTACCGATTTTCGCCAGATCGGTATAATTTTAAACTTCCAACCTTCGCCCGACAAATATCGAAACATTGTCCCAAAACTTTAATTCCTTCATCCTAAAATGGTCAGTTTTCTAAAGGGGTGTCAGCAATATCCCCTCCTCTCATGACGATTCCGCTTCTACCCATGCGTCATACGACTTCAGAACCTGATTTCCTTTAAATATTTGAAAAAAAACCACACAATAGCGGCAATATCGTCTTAGTTCAGTTGGTTAGAGCGCTGCCTCATTACCTAAAGGTTTTGAGTTCGAATCGTGGTGTGAGATGTCTTTTTTAAAATTTTAATATTGAAGCAGGCCATTTTTCAAGTGTTTTTCAGATCTTTCTTTTTTTACTTCGCTTATTCTTAGGTTTTCATTAACAACCAACACCCCTCCGATCACACACACCCAAAATACCTGGGAAAAGCCGGGTTCCCCCCAATTTTCGATTTTTTAAGTTTTACTATTGAAACAATGCTATTTAAGCCATTTTCACGTGTTTTTTGTGGCGTTTTAATTTTCCGATTTTTTAAAGAAGTTTTAACGTTCGTTTTTCTACTTTTTTTTTGTTTTTCCGATTTTTACATTTAACATCGTTCGTTCGCCTTACGTTAGTTATTTGTGTTTTTCTTGTCGATTTTTTAAGTTTTAACATTTTTTATACAATATTTGATTTTTATTTAATATTTAAAAATATTTACTCCGCTTATTCTTATGTTTTGATTACCCGCCCACCCCCCGAGCACACACACCTCTAAACACCCGGGCAACGCCGGGTACCCCCCACTAGTATAATGTAAATACAAGAATCGTCCGTTGCCCAGAACACAGGCAAAATCAATATCTAATAACAACAGTGCATATCAAGAGGAGATAGACAGTTAAGAGAAACTCTCCACGGAAACAACTATCCAGAGAGCATGGCAGTAGCTCCTAGTAATCTGGACAACACAAACGCATACAATTGAACAACTCACTACAGTTTTATACTATACATGAAGTGCTTGTCTGAAAAACTTCAATGAATATGTAATCGATATGATCTCAGGACAGTATTCGGGAGTGATTCAACTTTCCGGAAACAGCTTGTGAGAGTAAAAACCCCTACGGAGAAAATCACGATTAGGAACTGTGAATATAAAAATTACACTCAATATGAGAACAGTAATAAGATACATTCAAATAATAGAAATGACCAATCCTCATCTCCAAAATTCCAAAAAGTTATATTGCTTCTATTAATAGAGTAATTGCATGTACTTTTTTTTTGCAGCGAACGTACATAATATATTGTCATTTATAACTTTCGAATTATTGTGCGTGGATTCGTGTTGATTAAGGTTCTTAATTGATCGTAGTCTACATCAAATGGTCGATTACTACGCTCATCCTCTTCAAAACTTTATACGCTTAAACCATCATTAGGTTAAGTAATTGCTGCTGGCCCAAACGCTTTGTCATATCGTAAGCTCTTTTGCCAACTTTTTTGGCCAGGCTTAGAATTAAAAAAAGAAAAATATCCGAATTTTCGTTTTACTTGTTCATAGTTTACGTTTTGCAAAAATGTCATAATTGTTTTAAAGCAGTTGTAATTTGCACGATTAGATGGAGTGAAGACAATTCATTCATATGATATGGAAATAAATTATTATAAAGGAAACTTATCTGTAAAATTCACTTTTGAAATTAAATTTTACAATCCCGCAACAATTGCTCTTGACATATCTAAAGCCTTTGATAGGGTATGACATAAAGGTTTACTTCATAAGATCGCTAGCTATGGTATAGCTGGAAAAGTCTTCTCAATTATTTAATCATTTCTTTCTGATATGTTCATAAGAGTAGTAGTTGAGGGGCAAAAAATCAGAAGCTCACAGTATTAATGCCGGTGTCCCTCAGGGGTCCATCCTGGGCCCAACTCTTTTCCTGATCTACATTAATGATCTTCCAAATCACATCCTTACATCATTTGTAGACATGTATGCTGACGACACTACCATTTATGGTAGCGCATCTAAGACTGTAAACGACCAAGTTCTCTCCAATTCTCTCTCCTCTGATCTTGAGCACGTAGTACAATGGGGACAGGAGTGGCTGGTTACTTTTAATGCATCTAAAACCAAGCTTCTCTCTTTACATCATCAACATTCTGATCCACATCTTGCATCAATTAAAATGAATGGCTCTCGTCTTCAGGAGACCTCAAGTTTTGACAGGCTTCTGGGCTTGACCATTACTTCTGATCTTAAATGGAACACGTACATCAAATTTGTTGCCAAGGGCGCTGGAAAAATAGTGGGATCTTTCTATCGATCCGGTAAATATCTCACTGCTGATGCTATTCTATATCTATATAAGAGCCAGGTACGTCCAAGGATGGAATACTGTTGCCACATCTGGGCAGGAGCTGCTAGAAAGGACTTGTCCTGCATTGATAGAGTTCAAAATAGACTTCTTAGCCTCGTAGGAGATGTCCTTTTCTCCTCCTTTCAACCTCTATCTCACAGAAGAGAGTTTGCGAGTTTGTCTCTGATGTATCGTTATTTTCATGGAAAGTGTTCGACTGAGCTTCAGTCTATGGTCCCCCTCACCAAACTTTCACAAGAAACACTCGTCTAGCTGTAAACACTATCAATAATTCCCCCACTCTTTATCTGTGCCTAAACCTAAACGTAGATTCCATGAACAAAGCTTTTTTCTTAGAAGTGCATGTCTGTGAAACTGTCTTCCGTTTTCCTGCTTTCCGGCTGACTACAATATGGTTGTGTTCAAGTCTAACGTAAATAAGTTCTTGATGAGCCATTCCATATTTCCGTCTATATTTTTTCTTGTATATGCATACTTTGCCTTTGATACCCTTTTTATTATCCTCTCTAAAGGTATCGTAAGTTTATATGTTTTAATTTGATATGTGGTGCGATTTTATGTTCTAATTTTCCGCACGTTTATTAGTATTATTATGCACGCGAACCTTACACGTATGTAATCTTTAGCTCCTTAAATTATCACGCTTTGTTTATCCACCCCTTCGTTTATAATCTCTACTGCGTTTCTGTGTAAAATTTTCATTTTTTATTTGTTTTCTTTTATTTAATATGTTTACTACCATGCCCCACATGTTTTCTTTCTTTTTGTCCTTTCATGTTTCTTATAGTAGTTTTATCCTTGTACTCATATTTGACTTTTTTTTCTCATTGTGATTAGTCTTTTCTGATTATAATTCTTTGACATCCTTTTCTTTTTGTTTATATAATTTTATTCGTTAAATTTTTTTTCGTTCCCCTTGCCTTCAATTCAGCGGCCTCCGCGAATTTTCGTTTCAGGTTAAATGCTATTCAATGAAAAGCGCTTACTCTATTGTATATTGCCTCGTATATTCTCTTCCCATTCTATCTCCTCATCTCTATTGTAGTTTTGCCGACATAAATATTCCATTATTTGCTCGCCATTTTCCATCCCGTAATATGTTCACCATTTTCACGCACGTACACCTCACATTCTATATTTCCTTAAGTAATCACACTTTCTCTTTATTTTTCTTAACTTAGGTATTTGCTATTTTACGTTTATTTTAATCTAATGCTTTCATATGTCTTTCCCCATTCATCTTCTCCGTGATTTCCTTTCCTACTTTTTATTGTTAATATTTTCCTTTGCCAAAGGATCAATTACTGCTTGCGTTTTATCCAAAACGGATAGAAATGTTCTACGTTACAATATAGATACTCAGCTGAAATCTACTTAAACAATTTCCTCCTTGAGATTTAATGGGATTGCAGATTAATAACAAATATTGCATGATTGTGCTTTTTGTCAGTGGCATTGTGTTTTCGCGAATTTGAGGGTGGGGCAGACGAAGCACAATGCGGAGATCAGGATGTAAGTACGTAAAGCAACTCGATAGGTGGTAAACTCAATTGACACTTATAAAAACCGTGATACGCCGGAACTTAATCAAATATGAAAGATAAAACACATTTTATTATTAGAAAATCCTTTTATATAAAAAAGCAAAGAATGAATGTTACGTTCATTATCGAGGTTGGTGCTTTGATAAAGAGTGAAGGAAGTGGAGGCTAGATAAAAGTGTAGGGAATATTTTATTAAAGGAACATACGCAGAGTAATTACTTTAAAAGTTGACAATGTTAATATAATCTAGAAGCATACACAGAAAAAGATTTACTAAAGTCCTTTAGTTTACTGCGAGGAATGAGAGGAGAAAATATTGTATCGCATTTAGATTAGTATTAAAAGCTTTTCTCATTAAAAAGATTAAATAATTGTACGTTTTAGCATACTCAGTGATTGATATATTAGCAAGTTAACACAAGTTAATTAAATTCAACTCCTTAAAAAAAACAACGAATTTCATTAAGTATTCATACACTTCTATGATTTTTATTGAGCGATTGATTTTGTTTAAATATTATGATCATATTTGCTATATTTTTGCATAATTGCGCAGCATTCCCACAGGAAAAGTTCGATTACACAGATAATCATATATAAAGTATGTTTACGTTTTGCCTCGCTCTGGCATTTATATTAATAGTCCATTTTTTATTAAAAAATATAAAAAACATATTTTTTTAATATACTCTGGCTGAGATAAAAGAGTGATTCGAAATGTAAGTAATTTGCATATTGCACTAAAAATAAATATAAATTAATTAATTATTAAATTTTATTGAATTAAAGTGGGCGCTTGATTCATTTAAATATTTAAGTCAGTTTTATTCATTTATATGTTCTACACTGTACATATTAGTGTCGCAATTTAGATAAATAAATTTTAACACATGCGCATGCGTATACAAATGTGCATATATATATGTATATATATATATACATATATGTATATATATATATATGTGTGTCTGTGTGTATAATGTTTGTTGCACTTTTTTACATAGGCGCTACCACATAGCAAGGCCGATAGGCCACTCAAAAATAAGAGTAAAGAATGTACAACAGTAAAAAGGACAATATAGTAATCGATAGTAATGGAAGTTCGGTAAATTTGTTAACTTAAGTTGAACGGCTCATCAGAAACCTATTCTCCTTGGACTTGAAGACAACGATATTATAGAGAGTTGGAAAGCAGGAAAACGGAAGGCAATTCCACAGGCGTTCAGTTCTAAGAAAGAAGATTTGATCAAGGAATCTATGTTAAGGTTTAGTCACGGAGAAAGTGTGGGGGAAATTATTGATAGAGTTTTAAGGTAGACGAGTGTTTCTTGTAAAAGTTTGACGAGGAGGATCATAGATTGAAGCTCAGTCGAACACTTTCCATGAAAATAATGATAAAGCAGAGACAAACTCGTAACATCTCTTCTATGAGATAGAGGTTGCAGTGAAGAGTAAAGGACATCTCCCACAAGGTCACGAAGTCTATTTTGAACCATATCAAGGCAGGACAAGTCTTTTCTAGCAGCTCCTGCCCATATTTGGCAACAGCATTCCATACTTGGATGTATCTCGCTCTTATATAGATAGAAAATTGCATCAGCAGTAGGATATCTACTGGATCGATAGAAGGATCCGACCATTTTTCCAGCGGCCTCGGCAACAGGTTTGATGTACGTATTCCCTTTAAGATCAGGAGTAAAGGTCAAGCTCAGAAGCCTGTCAACACTTGAGGCCTCCCAAGACGAGAGTCATTCATTTTAATTGATGCCAGATTGGGATCAGAACGTTGATGATGTAAAGATAGAAGTCTGGTTTTAGATATATCAAAAGTAACCAGCCACTCCTTACCCCATTGTATAACGTGATCAAGATCAGAGGAGAGAGAATCGGAGAGAACCTGGTCGTTTACTATATTGGATGTGCTACCATAGATGGTAGTGTCGTCAGCAAAAATATCTACGAATGATGTAAGGATGTGATTTGGAAGATCATTAATGTAGAGCAGGAAAATAATTGGGTCAAGGATTGACTCCTGAGGGACTCCAGCATTAGTACTGTGAGCTTCTAATTTTTGCCCCTCAACTACTACTCTTATGAACTTATCAGAGAGAAACGATTTAATAACTGAGAAGACATTTCCAGCGATACCATAGATGGAGATCTTGTGAAGTAAACCTTTATGCTATACTCTATCAAAGGCTTTAGATATGTCAAGAGCAATAGCCATAGAAAGGTTGCATTTGTCGAGAGATTCGTTAATCCTATGAGATATAACTGTACGCACATCTGCTGTAGATATATATATATATATATATATATATATATATATATATATATATATATATATATATATATACATCGGAGATCATTCCCGTGGTAACATTAACATTACATACCAATATCGTTATATTTATAAACTATCAAAACGAACTCCGTAATCTAAAAGGTCATAAATATGCGATCGGACTAATCTGCATAATATGATAGAAAAGGGACATTAATTAGTCATTTATATATTTTCATAGATTTTCAGTCGACACAGCTTCTATTTATGTAATGTAAGTAATTTGCTTAATTTAAGTAATTTGCATAATGTTTTGGTAAGTGAATTTTAATTAGTTATTTAATCATTTTCATTGATTTCTAATTTAAGGAATATATATCTATAAGTACACTTTAACTGATTTGTATAATGTATATTTAAACGAAGTTTTATTAGTTATTTATTCATATTCATTGAATTTTAGTGCATGCAGCTTTTATTTATTAATGAAGATAAGTAAGTTGTTTTTTAATAGGAAAACAATGTACGGGATATTATTATGATTTACTTAAACAAACAAACAATATTTTACCCCCTCCCCCTCAAAAAGTTTAGGAAGCTAGGTAATCACTTTTAAAATTAAACAATTTTTAGTAAATAATATGAGAAAATAAAAAAAATCATATTCTACGAATACTAATTATTAACAATACAATTTAAACAAACTAAAACTGTAACAACATTAAGATTCAATTGAATTAGAAATTTTGTACAGATTACAATTATAATGTTTTCAAGTACATTAAGCTAATTAGCATAATTTAAAAACTCTTTTTTTACCTTTGGTAACATTTTATTGTTATATATTCGTTTTTGACCACTTTTTCCTACCTCTGTCGATTGAAAAACAAACCAAGTGAATGTTATCATGGGCAAGATAAGTTATTCTTTTAAGTGGTTAGTGTATTAATTCATTATAAAATGTTTTTTACTTAAGAAAAGTAAAGATGTTTTAATTAGAATTAAATGGAACCAATGTTTTAATGGAATAAAACAAAATTACAGTGCTATTTTTGTAATATTATTTTCAAGTTAAATACGGTTTTTTACGATATCTTTTTTATTACATTGCTAGGTTTAAGTACATAATATTTACAAGACATGATAAGCATATGTTTCTAAATAATGTTAGTACAATATAATTTTAATACCTTATTAAATTATTAGGTGACAGTACAGAATACTTACAAAACACCTTATCCCCATACTAAAAATAAACTACTTCAGAAGTTTGGGGACATTATTTTATAATTGTACACCCCCACCCATCCACTTTTTACTTTAAAATTTACCAAAATTCAGAAGATCAACCAATTTTAAGGAAATTTTCAGTATTTATTAACAGTAACAAAATCTATACTGCTATATATTTTTTGTGTATTGATATTAATATTAATCCCCCCCTTTCTATATATTTAAAAAAAATACAAGTTAGTTATATATGGGTCATGTAATTGTATTCATCTGCAAAAGATCTAACTAATTTGCATATTCTTTTAAATATTCATCTTAATTAATTCCCTATTAGTTTTTCCGCTTTTCTTATGTGATGATGGTATTTAGTTAACTATTATGTGTAATTATTGCAGCTATTCTATATGGTTTATGCCTGTGAAATATGAAAAGGTTATAGTGAACACAGACCTCTTTATATATATATATATATATATATATATATATATGTATATGTTGCGTGTATATATTTGTTTTAAAAAATTGCCCACAAAACTCCTTTGTCAGATATTGATCTACAAGCATAAAACTTAATACATAGGATATTCAGCATTATGAATATGCATGCGTAACGTAATAGATAGTAATCCATGCATTAAGTTTTAGCTTTACAGCAAACATGTCTTCATATATCAGACATTAAATGCCAAAAGAAACCTAAAATCGTAAGTTAAATATTTGTGTTCTGATTCTCGGTGATGGCACACGAGTTATTTTTCTGGTTTTTTTTTAAATCATTACTATGTATTGAGTGCAATATAATTTAATATAAAAGGCAAACACAGTGTGTGCTTGTATGGCTTGAAAAACTTTTGACAGACGTGATGGGGCCTCATTAGATCAGTATCGTTGTGAAGCTCAATCGTTTGGACAACAAATACCGAAAAATTTGCAAAAAAAAACATTCATTCCTTCATCCACAACTGGGATGTGTTGTACATGGAGGGATAGTTTTTTCGTCGACATTTTCACAAGTCATCATCTGTGCTGGATTTACTACGCTTAGTTTTCACAATCGATTTCTGCTTGCACCATGAACGCATCGGACAACACGTTACTTTTTTTTTTAGTTCCTTACTACACCACACACACGGGCAATGCTGGGTACCCGACTAGTCTAATATATAAAAGGCTAAATGTGTGTATTTGTGTGTTTGTATGTCTCACAAAAACTTCTGACAGACATATCAGAACGTGCCAAAATCGGTATCGTTTTAAGGTCGGTCTCTCTGACAACAAACATCGGAAAATTGGCCGAAAATATTAATTCCTTCACACTTAACTGGCCACTTTTTACGAGGAGGGGTCCGATTTTCCATCAACATTTTCGCAAGTCATTGTCTCCTATCGATTGACTACCCTTAATTCCAACACTCGCGACATCCATTTGTGTGATGGGCGCATCAGCTAAGACGTTAATTTTGTTCACCTTTTTTGCCTCCTTCGCGTTACATGTTCGAGCTTGCCTTCCTACTACCACTTTTTCCATAACCCATCTCTCCATCCGGGCTGCCTACTCTCGCTTTGATCCCCCACCCCATCATTTCACCCCCCACGACTACCAATTTTTTTAACACTGAACTCCATCTTTGAGATTCCTTACTAAACCACCTGTCCACACCCGGACAATGCCGGGTACCCCTGCTAGTAAAATAGTAAATACGAAATATGCATTAATCAAAATAACATATTTAAGCATATTTTACGACCAGGCAATGCTGGCCAGCCTGCTAGTATAATATAAATATGTATAAATATGATAACATTTTTAGACATCTTATGTGTTGTATTTAACATTCATATCCTGTTTACACGTGTTTTTTTTTTATTTTTATACAAATAAACTTTCTGTACTCTTGCAGTGCTTATGTACTTATGTTTCCATGCTGAAATAATGTTATTTAGATATCCAGCCTTAAGATGGAAGGGGAGGATGTTTTGTAATTATTGTGTATTTTCACCTAACAATTTAATAATAAAAAAAAGATGTTGTAAAACTTGAATTTTACTTGAAAATACTATTCTTAAAAAATACCACATTAACATAAGTGCATAAGCACCAAACGTCATTCTTTTACATTTTTCTTGGAATTGAATGTCGTATTTTTTATTTTTTTCGGCGCTAAAATAAAACACTACCAAAAATATTATTTTTCTTTTGATTATCCAAAACTGATGTTTTCTAAAAAATAAAAAAAACGTATACTTTATACATGTAAGCCACTTCGTAAATAGACACTTTGCTATGAATTTATGACGACATCGCATGCCACTCGTGATGGACGGGGCTTAAAAACACACATACACAACCAAATATTGCCATTCATTATCATTTCTATTAATGCACACATTAAAAGTTCTTTACTCGTTCTTTTCAAATTTTTTGATAAAAGACATAAATATATTGGCGATTACATACCATTTGAACAAAGTTCCTATCTTGATTTATTTTTGTATTAGAAAGCCTTAATTTCACGATGTTTTAAGTTTTGACTGTAAATTTAAGCGTGTTTTGTTTAAATTCCATGATAGACATACTTTTCTTTTATTGTTTTAAAAATACGACATGACATCGACTAGTAGAACTTATTTATTTTATATGAACACATCTAAAACATGCGCGGCCGAAAAGTAATCTACCAATCGCAGATATGCCATGGCAGTGCGTGTCATTGTTAATAGGCGAAATTAAATTACAATTTCTTGAATATACAAATCGTAAAAAAGGTATTAAAATACCATTTTAAAGAACATTTTGATTTTATATCCAGTCATATAAGATTTATATTGATTGACCTAGGAGAAATTTACTAATTATTGATTTAAATCTATGGCTTTCAGATGAAGTGAGGCTTGCCCAGCGCTAAATGGCACATCGTTAGGTATTTCTATTGCTAATGTTAATTCATGCAATACAAATTGCATTGTCATGTTACTTATTTCAGATTTGTGCATGTCAGTAGTTTATGTTGCTATACAAAAGGTTTGTGTTGTGGTTGAATTTCGTTTTATTCGCTATAGCGATTTGCTTTTTATTCAATATATCAGACAAATGTTGCAATTTTTTGTTAATTTTCATTGTTCAAATAATAAAATTAAATAAACTCTATTCTAGCACATGATAAAAAAATCCATTGAAAAATCTTTAGAAGCCTGCTGTCACACTTCCTTTCAAATAACATTTTTACAGTAAAATAAACAAATAGAATGAATACGTCCACACATCTCTTAGAAAAACTCTGTTGGTCAGTCCGTTATATTTGAATTGAAGATAGCTTTGTAATGCAAAAAGTATTTTATGGTGATCATATGAGAGAATAATTATACAGGCATTTTTTTTAATAAAAAAAATATTTTTTTATCTTCAAATGTCTTAATTTTCGATTTATAGCGACGGACTTATACTAAGTAAATATTAGTCCTTACACCCCTTTTTATGGAGAGTAGACAACGCATTGTGGATGCATTATCAACAGTTCTCGTTACTCTCGCTTCCCCTTATTGGTCCCTCAGTCCTCATTTCCAGTGAGTGATGTTTCTGACAAAGGGTGACGAAAAAGCTGGTCTCCAAGACGACAGTACTTCCTGAATAGAAGTCTGAGATGTCAGAACCTTTCTGTTCCTTGTGGCCATGTCACTAATGAGAGTGCTAAAGGTAAACGTTTCATCTAGGCTGAAGTTCTCCGCCTGATAGTCAGGGACCCGAACCTTGGATTAACCACTAGGGAGGCCGTCCTATCAGCAGGTGCAAAATACTGGTGCTGCTGTATTACCATTTAGTGAATGGATTCTGGAGCATGCAGTAGTTTCAATTGGGGCCTCTCGATGCAAAACTAGTGGGTTTGTTACAGCTTTACCTTATCATGGCTACAAAATATCTTCCCCTCTTTTTCTCTTGTAACTTCCCTCTCTGCCCTGCTTACACAGTCTGTCGACGTGCTCCACAAATCCCAATCCTCAACATGAAATACATCCAGAAAAATAACACATGTAAACCTAGAACCCCATCCTCCAACATAAACCCCTACTACCATGTCTCCCTCTCCAACATCAGGGACCTCCGTTTCAACCTTCCAGAGGTTGAAACCCAATTACAGAAAACGAAACCAGACATATTCTTCCTAAGCAACACTGACATTAGGCCGACCGCTTCCCTTAACAAATTCATGAGTAAAGGATACTCTAACCCTAACCCTAATCCTAACCATAACCCTAATCCTTACCCTAACCCTAACCCCCCACCAAGATCGCCAAGGACATGGAATATGTGCCTAAATTAAAGATGGCTTTCCGTGTAGTAGATATCTCCAGAGAAGACCCTAATTTACCTTATATGTGCTTCCGGACTGCACTTCCTGTCTGCTCACCCTTCAGCTAACATCCACATTTTTGGTGACTTCAATGTCCACAATGAGGAATGGCTGAGCCACTCTAACAAGAGAGATGATGAGGGAAGGTTCTGTTATGAATATACCATTGCCTATGACCTCACCCAGATTGTTCAAGAACCCACCCGGTTGCCCGATACTTCCGGTCAGTATGCTAGCCTTCTAGACCTTTTTCTCACAACTTCCCCTGAGCTATGTTTAAGTTCCGTTCTGTCTCCTCTCGGATCTTCCGACCACGCGGTTTTATCAGTTAAGATGAAAACGAAATGCAATAAGTCTGGAGATGTACCTCTCCTCAGTACTGCATATCGATACTCTACCGCTGACTTGTATAGCTTCCGTACACTTATATCCGATCTACTACTGAATTCTATGTTTAAAAAGGATGTGTCCTCCATAGTATCAGACCTGACTGAATGGATAATTGTAGGTATAGACCGATTCATACCATCTAAAAAATTCCAACTAAAAACCTAACAAACAGCCATGGTTCTCCCCAGAATGTGCTGCTGCACAGAAACTATATTTCCATAATGGTCAGTCTTAATAGATGCACTGAGACTAAAGCTGCTTTCATGACCACCAGCAACCACTGCAAAAGAGTAATAAAAAATGCAAGAGAGCTATATGCTCAGTCCGTTAAATCCCAAGTAGCTTAGCATCTGATTGGTTCCCATCAGTTTTGGCAAATACCAAACAGGATCCTGAATAAACGCGTGTGGTCTATGCCAACCATCATCAATGGACCTGAGGTCATCTCCTCCGGATCAGTTAAGGCCAAACTATTTGCCAATAACTTTGCAGCTAATTCTATCATATGCAAGGAAGGCCATCAACTCCCCGTATTTCCTCCTATAACGGAAAACACGCTCAGCTACATACAAATATCTGTGCGTGATGTCGCCAAGCTAATCAAGCACCTTTATTCAATTAAAGCAACTGGCCCTGGCGGCATTCACATCCTTGTGCTGAAAAAGCTTCAACTAGAACTTGCCCTATTACTTACAAAACTTAAAGAGAACTGCTTGCCAACATCATGGAAAACCTCATCAGTATGCCTTGTATTTAAGAATTCAGGTGATGTCCTCTCCCTCTCAGTACAGGCCAATAAGTCTCCTGCGTGTCATAAGTAAGCTGCTGGAACTCATATAAAATAGAGAAATAGTCAACCATCTCAGAAGAAATAACCTTCTTAGTGACATGCAATATGGTTTCCGTTCTGCCAGATCTACAACAGATGTGCTAACTGTTATATCTCATAGGATAAGCGAATCTCTTGAAAAACGCTTCCTCTCTAGGGCAATAACTCTTTACATATCAAAGGCATTAGATAAGGTATGGCATAAGTACCTACTTCACAAGATTTCCACCTACAGTATAACTGGAAATGTTTTCTCGATCATGAAATATTGTCTCTCAGATAGGGTCATAAGAGTAGTGCTAGGGGGGCAGAAATCAACGGCCCTTAATATTAATGCTGGAGTCCCTCAGGGGGCCATCCTAGGCACAACTTTCTTCCTGATATACATCAATGATCTCCCAAAACACATACTTAAATCATTCGTTGACATCTATGGTTATGACAGGACCATCTATGGCAACACATGAAATACCGTAAATTAATAAGTTTTCTCAGAGTGTCTCTCCTCTGATCTTGAGCGCGTGGTACAATGGGGGAGGAGGTGGCTGGTTACTTTTCATGCATCTAAAACCAAGCTTCTATCTTTACATCATCAACGCGCTGATCCCCATCTGGCATTAATTGAAATGTGTTGCTCTCGTCTAGGGGAAGCTCGCTGTTTTGATAAGCTTCTAGGATTGACCTTGCCCCTGACCTGAAATGGAATACGTACATCGTCAGTTGCTAATGTCGCTGGAAAAATGGTGGGATCCTTTTACCGCCCCAGAAGATATCTCAACCCTGATGCAATTCTCTATCTGTATAAACGCCAAGTCCGTCCAAGGATCGAGTACTGCTGCCCCATCTGTGCAGGAGCTGCTAAAAATAGCCTATCCTCCTTCGACAGAACACAAAATAGGCTTCGTAACCTATTTGGGGATGCCCTTTTCTCTTCCCTGCAACCTATCTCCCACAGGAAAGACGTTGCGATGCGTTTTTTTTATTGTATCATTACTACGATGGTAGGTGCTTGTTTGAACTCTTATCTCAGGCCCCCTCTCGCCAATCTTTCATGATAAACACTCGCCTAGCTGAACCCACTGTCAAAAAATTTCTCCACTCCTTATCTGTGCCAAAATAAAAAACAATGCTTCTTTTTTAGTACCTGTTTCCCACCTGACTACAACCTGGGTGTCTTCAAGTCCAATGTAAACAGATTCCTGATGAACCGCCTCCATAAGTAAGACACTTTATCAAATCTCCAACACTAACGTACTGTACACACAATAACCCTTATCCCCGAGTGACTTCCTGGCCTTGATAAGTGGTGACTACCTTGTAAAAAATAGTAAAACAATAAATTAACAGAGTAAATAAAGTGGTTCGGCAATTTCTATAACAAATTTCATTCGACACGGTTTTATTTCTATTAAGTGTATTTTCTCATAAAAATGAAATAAAAAAAAAAACTATTGCTTTCAAATTGTATATATATATTTTTGTAAATAATACTTTCTTTTAAATTGAAATGATATAAAAAATGATGTAGTTTAAAGTAGGTAAATACATGTCCTTTACTAATCGAAAACAGCGTTTCCGCTTTTGACTATTAAAAGAACCAACAACTATTTATTGGCCTACTGAATTTTTTGTTTAAATTAAGTTCATTTCTGTATTTCCTTGTTTAATTTATCATATTTTTTAAATATCTTTATTAAAAATTGTTCTTAAGTAGGTAAATATTTGCTATTGGGTAATCGAAAACAAAGTGACCGTTGTTGCTATTTGAAATATCACCTTTTAAATTGAATTTCAATATTTGTAGCTGTCGGCTTCATCACTAATCATTACTAAGACTTCATAAGACCGGCAAACATTGCAAATTGTAGATGCCTTCGGTTTTGTAAACAGTATATAGCAGATCATGCCTGAAATTCACTAGGAATTAAAGATTGAAGTTGGATATTTATTTCAATTTTTACGAAAATTACTGAAGATGAGTTGTACTTATCAGCTTACATTGGATGAATAGGAAATTCTAGTATGTGTTCCACCCGAGAGTAACCTAGCATTTTAGCCAAAGGCAAAGACACAAACGAATGGCAGTGGTTAAGTTGTGAATGTCGGTCGAGAAATAACGTAGAAAAATGATATTTTTTCCGAAAAAATCGTTTATAAATGAGGCAGATATTTATGATACGTTAGTAGAGTTAAACCCGTTTTTATTGTTTCAACGTCGTGTGTATATACTTAAATCCTAAAACGTTTCAATAAACACGATAACACATTTTTCTAGTCTATATCATCGGACGATTTAAGCTAAAAAAAAAACGGAATATTTTTTGCTTACATATGGGAGTTAAAACACCAAAAGGAGTTACAGTAATTGATAGATAAGGAAAATGGGGAGATAGGAGAGAGGCAGAACGGGAGGGGTGGGGTAAAAATATGTATTAATATAAATTAAAATTAAATTTAAAAACAAGACAAGGAAAGAAAAGGGGATTGAAAATGCCAAGAAGAAAGTGTTTGTTACAAAGAATTAAAAGCATGAAAAAGAATAAAAAGGAAGAAAAAGAAAAGGAAATAAGAAAAAAAAATAAAATGGAATCATCGGTGTTAGTGAGGGTCGCCACCGTGACCAGGCAACGGCTTGCGAATATAACCAAGTCAGAAGTGGGTGAAATTGACTGCAATCCTCGGCGACGCTGTCGATTGGAGGGGTCCAGATAGAGCTAGGATACGTCCAAGTAAAAAATATGCGTCCAATATAATTAATATAAAAATCTTTTATTATCAAAAGTATTAGCGGAATAATTATAAATTTATAATTATAAAATAACTGATTTATATTTATAAAATAATAGGAGAACAATTATCGATCATTCGAATACGTCTTTCTCTTTTTCTCTCTTACCTACCTTTCTCTCCTCTTAATCTAGTATACTAACTCTGTTTTGTTTTTAATACTCATTCGTAATCAAAAAATTTCTCCTTTTAATTTATTTTTGCTTACATCTTCTGATGATACGGACTGAATAATTTGTGATACCATCTATTGAAATAACTAGTAAGGAGTTAAGTAAATACACACCACCATGAAATAATAAAACTATATTTAGCTCTACTAACGTATCGAACACTCTTTTTTCCTTGTTTTCTTTACCTGATATACCTTTTGGTATATATATATATATATATATATATATATATATATATATATATATATATATATATATATACGGTTATGGTTTGGGTCAATTGTTATATCTAGGTTCAGTTTAATGAAGAATTGTTTAATTTTTTTTCAAATAACCTATGTGTTGATTTTAAGTAGAATAATGCGTCATCCCGATTTAGTCCTCCTTCTAGTCCTGGAATCTTTTATAAAGTTCATTTAGTATATAAACGCCTTACTTGTGCACTATCCGGCCTACATTGAGACATCAAAGTTGAGGTTTCTGTTCTTTCTGGTCCATAGTTATCATATTTAATTAGAGTTCTTCTTGCTAGTCTTATAATGTCTAATTCTAATTTTGTTATCATTGTTATTTTTTCTAGCTAGTTCTAGTGCTTCCTCGAAGAGATTTGGTTAAATAAAGGAATTTTCTATTTTTGCCTTGGGGTAATGTGCCGAACCAGTCAATTACCTCTTCCGATAATTTCGACAGCCAATGGTAAAGTTTGTTTAAGGTAGGATTTTGTCTAGTATTTTTTTGGCTAATTTTTCCCAAATCTGAAATGCATGGAGAAATCAGTCCAATGCTAGGATTATTGTTGAATTCTTGTTTATGATATTTTAAGGTAAAACGTAGGCTCACTAGTGTATATCCCTCTATCTTATCCTGTATGTTCATTTTTTCACTTATTTTTAAGGTTTCAGAGTCTATACTTCATTACTTGCTACTCCATAGTTTTTATTGAGTTCCTTCCTAATTAGATTGTTGTAGGTTTCAAAATACATGCTGTATATATTCATGGTTTTGTCTGCTGGAATCATTAGTTCGGATTGTCTTTAATATTTGTAAAGGTATGATTGAGTTTTTTTTTTCCATTGTTGGGTTCATGTACATGTATTTCTTCATGATTCTTAGGTTTTTTATCCATTTCTAATTCGAACGCTTCTGAGGCAGAACTTACTATGGGTATTTTCTGGATTTAATTTTATATTTTCTATCATAATAGATTTCTGTGTTTTTATTTACAGTTGTGGTTATGTAATTCAGGTTAATTTGTGTGCATTCGTCTGTGTTGTTTTCTTTTGTACTTTTGTGGTGAAGATGCTCCATCTAATTCTTTTAAGAAAGGAATTCACGGCTTGTATCATTTCCATCATGTACGTTTTGTGTTTTGGAATATGTTTTGGGGGCTGAAAGTTATTTCCTCCTTAGTCAGCATCATAAACGGTATAATGAATTTCAATTCGAGGAGCAGTAAAAAAAGTTTACGTTTGCTTTTGAAATATCGTTACTTTCAATGTATACGGTTTTCGTTTAACGGGTCTGCACCTAATAAATAGATACATTGAGCTTAACTCAAAATTAACGGTGACTGGTTTTTAAAATAACAATTGGATTAAGTTGACACATTATACCGTTTATGATGTTGACTGAGGAGGAAATAACTTTCAGTCCCCAAAACATAGATATTCCGGGGCACAAAAGGACGACAAAACAGCGAAAGCTACTACCAGTTCCTGGACGAGAAATCTCTACGAAGGATAACAAGAGAGATGGGGAATGATTTCGGTCTGCGTCAAAACAATTGCAGCATCCATGTGTAAAAACTGACGAGAGGATTGATGGCTAAAGTAAATATGACTACTTTGGAATGCCCTGCCAAAATCGCAGATCTAAATTTAATGGAAACTGTTTTGGAAATGCTTGCACCACTTGTATATGATTGACCTGAAAGAACGAAAGAGTCTCAACTATGGGAACGGATGCTAGATGCAAAAAAAAACAAAAAAAAACACACACAACTGATAGAAACACGTAGAGATGTTATTGTGCATATGTTTGACCATTATCAATATAGATTGATAAAAGTTATTGAGAGGAAAGGTAATATTTCAGACTATTAATGGGTTGTCAACGATTTCCGAAAAATAATGTCATGTGGGTTTAGTAAAAAAAGATTGAAAATTAAATATTTTCCTTACCTAATTGATTTGCTTTCATTTTTATTGCGGGTATTGTATTTATATGTTTATGCTATTCTATTGAAGGAACTTCGCTACTCTATGGGGCTCGGAAAGTTGAATGCTAAAGTTTCCGGAAAATATTGTCGGGCCACTGTATGAGAGAAATTATGCGGTCATCACTGACGAAAATCCAAAAATTAGGGATATTTCCCTCTATTTATATTTCCTTTCCGAATAATAAATATGTGTTTAACTCTTGCTAAATTGTTTATAAGATATATGAACATATAATTACATATATCAGAATAATGATATTAATTAGATCACATATGAATAGACTCCTGTAGTATGAAGTATTACAAGATATATTTGGTAGGTACTATTTTTATATAAGTCAATCACAGCGATATATAATTGTTCAGTATACAATAAAGAGCAAATTTTATATTTACTGTTTTTATCAAGCATTTTTATTTAGAATATCATAATTAAAAAAAACTTGGAACAAATGCATACAATATTCAAAGTAATTTTCTTAATCAATGGATTTGCGATGCAGGCTTAACTTTAACAAAATATTAAATGAGGTTCGATATACTTTTAATATTTATCCATTATTAACTATTTTAAGGAACATAGATAGAAAAAAAAAAGAAAATACGGGTTAGAACAAAAGGAATTATAACAAATTTTATTATCATAATACAATATTAATCCCTGAGACGATGTGTTAGGTTCTTGATTAGTCAAATTTTGCGCCATATATATATATATATATATATATATATATATATATATATATATATATATATATATATATATTATTTCTGTTGTATTAAATGCTAGCTTTTTTTTTACTCGTCCATAAATGTTTATCTACCAAGTTGATCTTAAATATTGTATAATCAATCCATTATATTATCATTTTCAGTCCCCCACCCCTAATTTCTGGCTCCCATCTTATCTCGCAATTACTTATAACGTCACCAACTAACTTCGGAAGAACCCCCCCCCCCGATCTGATTTTCTTTTATATCATAAGTTCAAAATAAAATCACGCTTTCTCTTAACGGTTAATTTTTAAAAAAAAATCTTCTGAACGCTATTAAAAGTTAAATTCTTCACTAGTTTGCAATTTGGAGACGGAAGCGTTGTTGTGATAAGTGATTTTCTCTACTAATTCGCACTTTTTATTTTTAGATTCAAATATTAATAACTACATTTTATTTCAGTATTTAATTTATGTATTTCTGTTGTATTAAATGCTAGCTTTTTTTTTAATGGAGAGTAGAAAACGCATTGTGGATGCGTTATCGACAGCTCCTGTTACTCTCGCTTCTTCTTATTTGTCCCTCAGTCCTCATTTTTTAAATGAGTGATTTTTCTGACAAAGGGAGAAGAAAAAGCTGTTTTCTAGGTTGGCAGTATTTTTGCGCGAACAGTTGGCAGAATTGGTGGAAATTTTCTGTTTCTATGTCTATCCTTGTAGCCATTTCACTAGTAAGGGTGCTGGAGGTAAACGTTTTGTCTGGGATGACGTTATCCGCCTGATAGTCAGGGACCCGAACCTTGGATTAACCACTAAGGAGGCTGTCCTATCAGCAGGTGCAAAGTACTGGGGCTGCTGTATTGCCATTTGGTGAATGGAATCTGGACCATGCAGTAGCTTCTGGTGGGACCTCTCGATGCCATACTAGTGGGTAATTGTTACGGCTTTACCTTATCATGTGGTACAAAAAAAAAAGAAAATTCTTCGTTTCTTTTTCTCTCTTAGTTTCCCCTCTCTGTCCTGCTCTAAGTAAATCTGTCGACCTAGTCCACAAATTCCAAAATTTCATCATGACAAGTTTCAAGAAAAAATACACGATTAAACCCGGTTCTCCAACTTCCAACGTAGACCCCTACTACCATGTCTCCTTCTCCAACATCTGGGGTCTTCGTTCTAACCTTCCAGAGGTTGAAACCCAATTACAGGAGACTAAACCAGCCCTTTTATTTTTAAGTGAAACTGGCATTGGACAGGCTATTTCCCTAGATGAGTTTGCAATTTCAGGATACTCTAACTTAACTTCTAAATCTGATCCCCAAGATCGCCATGGGCATGGAATATGTGCCTATATTAAAGATAGCTTTCCATGTGGGAGGGACATCTCCAGGGAAGATCCTAACTTACCCTATATGTGCTTCAGGGTTGCTTTAGCTCACACTACTGCATTTATATTTACTCTCTATCGCCCCCACAACAGCGGAGTTACTATCTTTCAAAGCATATCTGAGAAAATTGACCAAGTCCTTTCTACTTATCCTTCAGCTAACATTCACGTATGTGGAGACTTCAATGTTCACAACGTCGAATGGTTGACCCACTCAAACAAGACCGATGATGAGGGGAGGTTCTGTCATGATTTCTCCATTGCCTATGACCTCACTCAGATTGTTCAGGAACCTACCCGTGTGCCCGATAATGGCGGCCAGTATGCGAGCCTACTAGACCTTTTTCTCACAACTTGCCCTGAACTATGTTCAGTTTCTGTTCTGTCGCCTCTTGGATCTTCCGACCACTCTGTTGTATCAATTAAGATAAAAATGAAATGTAATAAGTCCCCAGACGTACCTCTTCATCGTACAGTATATCGATACACTAAGGCTGACTGGGATAGCTTCCGTACATTTATATCTGATCTACCTCTGCATTCCATGTTTAAAAAGGATGTGTCCTCTATAGTATTAGACCTAACTGAATGGTTAATTGTAGGTATCGACCATTTCATACCCTCTAAAAAGGTTAAGCAAAAACCTAACAGCCAGCCATGGTTCTCTCCAGGATGTGCTGCTGCCATTGCGCACAGAAATCACTTTTTCCACTGCTTCAAACGTAATAGATGTATGGAAACTAAAGCCGTTTTCAGGACTGCCAGCAACCATCGTAAGAAAGTAATAAGGAACGCAAGAGAGTTGTATGCTCAATCTGTTAAGTCCAAATAGCTGAGTAGCGGCTTAGTTCCCACCAGTTTTGGCAAATAGCAAACAGAATCCTGAACAGAAGCGTGTGCTCCATCCCAACTATTATCAATGGACCTGAGGTAATCTCGTCAGCATCAGACAAAGCCAAACTCTTTGTCAATAACTTTGCAGCTAATTCTACCCTTTGCGACCAAGACCGCCAACCCCCAATATTTCCTCCTGTATCAGAAAACACGCTATGTGATATACGTATACCTGTACGTGATGTTGCGAAGCTAATCAAAAACCTTGATTCGAGTAAAGCAACTGGCCCTGATGGTATTCCAATTATAGTACTCAAAAAACTTCAACCTGAATTAGCGCCCATACTTACAAAACTGTTTAAACGTTGTCTTAAGGAGAATAGTTTCCCATCTCCCTGGAAAATCTCATCAGTATACCCTGTATTTAAGAATTCAGGTGATCGCTCATCCCCCTCTCAGTACAGGCCAATAAGTCTCCTGTGCGTCATGAGTAAGTTGCTAGAATCTGTGTTAAATACAGAAGTAATCAAACATCTCAACAAAAATAACCTTCTTAGTGACACTCAATATGGTTTCCGTTCTGCTAGATCTACAGCAGATGTCCTTACAGTTATATCGCATAGGATTAGCAAATCTCTCGACGGTGGCAATCTTTCTAGGGCAATTGCTCTTGACATATCTAAAGCCTTTGATAGGGTATGGCATAAAGGTTTACTTCATAAGATCGCTAGCTATGGTAAAGCTGGAAAAGTCTTCTCAATTATTAAATAATTTCTTTCTGATAGGTTCATAAGAGTAGTAGTTGAGGGGCAAAAATCAGAAGCTCACAGTATTAATGCCGGTGTCCCTCAGGGATCACTCCTGGGCCCAACTCTTTTCCTGATCTACATTAATGATCTTCCAAATCATATCCTTACATCATTTGTAGACATTTATGCTGACGACACTACCATTTATAGTACCACATCTAAGACAGTAAACGACCAAGTTCTCTCCAATTCTCTCTCCTCTGATCTTGAGCACGTAGTACAATGGGGAAAGGAGTGGCTGGTTACTTTTAATGCATCTAAAACCAAGCTTCTCTCTTTACATCATCAACATTCTAATTCACATTTGTCATCAATTGAAATGAATGGCTCTCGTCTTAAGGATGCCTCAAGTTTTTACAAGCTTCTGGGCTTGACCATTACTCCTGATCTTAAATGGAACACGTATATCAAATCTGTTGCCAAGACCGCTGGAAAAATGGTGGGATCTTTCTATCGATCCAGTAGATATCTCACTGCTGATGCTATTCTCTACCTATATAAAAGCCAGGTACGTCCAAGGATGGAATACTGTTGCCACATCTGGGCAGGAGCTGCTAGAAAGGACTTGTCCTGCCTTGATAGAGTTCAAAATAGACTTCGTAGCCTCGTAGGAGATGTCCTCCTTACAACCTCTATCTCACAGAAGAGATGTTGCGAGTTTGTCTCTGATGTATCGTTATTTTCATGGAAAGTGTTCAACTGAGCTTCAATCTATGGTCCCCCCTCGCCAAACTTTCACAAGAAACACTCGTCTAGCTGTAAACACTATCAATAATTTCCCCCACTCTTTATCTGTGCCTAAACCTTAACGTAGATTCCATGAACAAAGCTTCTTTCTTAGAACTGTACGCCTGTGGAATTGTCTTCCGTTTTCCTGCTTTCCGGCTGACTACAATATGGTTGTGTTCAAGTCTAAAGTAAATAAGTTCTTGATGAGCCGTTCCATATAAGTTATTAAATTTACCAAATTTTCATTACTAATGATTACTATATTGTCCAATTTCTACTGTACACTCTTTAACCCTTATCCTTGAGTGGCCTCTGGGCCTTGATAATGTGGTGATGCCTTTGTAAAAAAATATATATATGATTTTCAGAATGTGAGCGAATGTATATAATAAATTCCACAGCCAAACAACGTCGCAGCTCACAAGAGCCATGACAGTCAAAGAACCGGAAGTCATTTTCATTGCACCCTTTCGCTTTCCACGATCGTTTTTGAGTATACAGAAATTTTTGCCCCAGTTAAGAAGATATGTATAAACGGAAGAATTTGTTAAAATGAATATAACCTCCCTGTAACGTATGTACTTTGTAGATTACAAGTAGAAGGATCAAAATATAGACATATTAGAGCTACGTTGTTTGCTCTGTAAATTATTTATTGATGATATGCATTTTTCAGTAATATATGTAGTATTGTTTTAGTTTACAGTTTGTATTCGAAAAACAGAACTAATTTCTTTTTTCACATTGTTTTAACATAAGTTTTTTGGAGCTGCCTGTTATTATTTTCCCATAAATCTTTAGAAATAATCGCTTCATGATTTTGTTTTAAAATCATTGCTAAAAGTTAATGATTAGCTCAACACTATTATTATAGCATAGAATAAAAAAAGTATTTAAGCGCGTTATAATATTCATATTAGAAATAAAAGGAGAAACAGTTTCAGAACAATATTAATTTCAGAGCTTCATTATAAATAGTTGATAAGCTATGCATTCTCTAGTATATATGCATACCCATACGTAATACTTATATACCATGTTTAATCAGTTCAAAAATGTGTATTCACCGACGCGTCATAATACTTCGCTGATCAAAGAGGTGAGTTTGTTTTATTTTCGTACATCGTATTAGGCAAACTGGCTTTTGTGAATTTAAACGAAGATACAAAGGTAAATACCAATTTAAAACAAGAGAAGCTTTCGACCAAGGAACACTTCCAGATGATATGATATTAAGTTAAGCTTGTCAAGGTCTGTGTTCGGCATTTTTTTCTAGGGAAAGTTTAGAGTTTCAGACTGAATACTTAAGAATAACTAGTTCGTATCGCAAAGTCATTGCATACAATATGAATCATTATTGCATCTAAATACATTTAAACTCGCCTTTCTACATAAAAATGTGTGTGACTGTGTAAAAACGTCATTAAAATCTTAAAGACATCTAGATTTCAGATTACAGTTTGCCAATTTAATGCTACTTTTTTGGTATTTTTAACGCAAAGTGTATGTTAATGTTATTTCTGAAAATATATGGGGTGTCTCTTTATTTCCTTCTGTTTGAATATGCTAATCTTTTATTAAGCCTGAACAATTTATCGTGTGTTTACTGCGTCATTTTTTCTTTCAAATTAAGTTGGCCTTACTTCTTAGTTCGGGGTTTGATTAAGTCGGTTATTTCACGCTATTTTTATTCGGTCTAATAGTTCAAAATATCTGTAGGATTTAATATTGTCTAACATTTCCGGGTGTTATTTTCTGACTATTCCGCTTTTCACAATTATAAAATCTTATTTGGTTAAGAGAATATGTAAAGTGTTTGTTTGCTCAAAATATCTTATGGCATTATTATTGTAACCTTAAATAATATTGGCTTTTTAAACGGCTAAATTTTACGTTTCATGTCAAGTTATATTTTACAGATTCAATAAAAAAAAATGGGGATTTCTTGAAACATCACTGGTAAATACATAATGAGGTGTATAAGAATATAATAGCCATGCACTGAATCGGCTGTCGTATTGGCGTAACGTATCAACAAAAATGGAAAAAAATGATAGCAGCGTTTAATATTAAACCAATTAAATTTTTATGGTGTTTTTTTGTGAATTGATAAAATATACTGATCATATATATATATATATATATATATATATATATATATATATATATATATATATGTGTGTGTGTGTGTGTGTGTGTGTGTGGGTGTGTGATTATGTGGGGGATAGCGTATATATATATATATATATATATCATGGACTCTTCCGTCGATATTCGACGAAAGAGATTTGTCAACTTACACAAGTTTATTTCGATGTGTCATGCTTGCATTTACACAATCGTAAATGTAACCAAGTCCTGCAAAAGTTCTGCAAACAAACTCACAATAGAGCCAAGATTAAGATTGCGCAAATGATTGGCTTGGATACTTATAGATATTTTTGTTTTTCACGGCTAGTGCGCATTTGGTTAATTTTAGTTTCAGAGAGCTGCCTGACGCCCTAATAGGCAAACCTCCATTTATTCTGTTGAGAACAATTCGTTGACAACGACGAAAAGGAATATTTGCACGTGTCAAATTCTTTTTCAAATTGTCATTCAAGTGAAGCAGAGGTTTACTCACATTCCGTTGTTCACCGTGGATTTCGTCGTACATCACATTCTGTCGTTGTCCATACATAAGACACGTCCTGCGCAGCGTAGCTGTGGATGCATCAAATAACTTTCAATTCCGCCAATACAGCAGCGCGTGTATAGGTCCGCATTAGACATCAGATTAGGTAAAACCATAAATGTTCGAAGGAAATTTTGTTAGAAGAGACAAGGTTCTCGATTTATTTTGCGATAGATTTCCATGATTTCAATCTATGAAGAAGGGATGTAAGCACAACTGCTTCATACACAAGTACTTACGATCGTAAACTAATACCACTATCATCCGCTAACCGATGGCTCAGTTACACATACGCACTACTTGCTTTCGTAATTCGATTATTGATTTTATCATCAAAAGAAGCATTCCATTTCACCTTACTACCAAGAAAGGTAAAGTTTTGCTTTTACATATCTCAGATCTTTACCATACACCGAGATTGGTATATCAGGAAACTTGTGTTCTAGTGGCCGCCGTTTTACTTGTTTTGGTGTGGTTAAACAAGCGTATAGAATAGAGACGTTTGCTCGGCACACATCATACTACCACAGGGGCAATGCAACCGCTTCGTCTTTGTAATTACTAACTCAAATTTAAGGAACAACGGATAATATTTCATAAACGTCACGTCTCTTACTTGATCGCCGAACCAGACTTCTTACGATCCGTCCTAAAAAAAGAGGACTTTACATATTAATAATATTGTATTCGGTATTAGATTGAAATGGTTCAGAGTAACAAAAACAGTAACGAAAAATAAAAGCATGAGATCGTATTTAAAACATACAACTCGAAATAGCAATTATTCCTAAGTCAGTCAACATAGGTTTTGCTACAATTTCGGCGTTTTTTTCTTTAATTCTATATTTAAAAAAAAAACCTGTTTGAATACTACATTGTTGCTCAAAAAGCTTGATTCCAGTAAGGCAACTGACCCTGGCGGAATTTCTGTTATACTGTTCAAAAAGCTAAAATCTAAACAACCTCCTATAATTACAAAGCTGTTGAAACGTTGTCTTAAATAGAAATGCTTACCAACAACCTGGAAAACTTTCTCGGTATGACCCGTATCGTAAAATTCAGGTGATCGCTCCTCTCTTTTTCTCTCTCTCTCAATAGAGACCAATCAGTCGTTTGTGCGTCATGTGTAAGATGCAATCTGTGTTAAAATGACAACTAGTGAAACACCCCCAGCAGAAAGAAAACCTCCTCAGTGACATGCAATATGGATGTCGGTCTGCTACATCTACGGAAGATGTGCATACAGTTACATCGCATGAGATTAGCGAATCTCGACCGAGGCCCTCGTTTCAAGGGCTATTGATCTTGACTTAGCATAGGCTTTGTTAGGGCATCGCATAAATATCTGCTTCACCAAATACTTCGCTAAGGTATAGCTTGAAACGTCTTATAAATTATTACAGCATTTTACTCTGATAGGGTCATAAGGGGATTGCTTGATGAGCAGAAAGAAGTTCAAAGTATTAGTGCTGGAGCCCCTTAGGGGTCTATCCTGGGCCCAACTCTCTTTCTGATCCTCATCAATGATCTCAAAAATCACATCCTAAGAACATTTGTAGAGTTTTATGGCGAGAACATTAATATCTATGGCAACGCTTCAAAGGCGATAAACGACCACGTTCACTCTGATTCTCTGTTTCTGGTCTTGGTCACGTAGTAGAACGGAGAAAGTAGTTGACGGTTACTTACAAACATCTAAATCCAAGATTCTATCTTCAAATCATCAACTCTCTGATCCCCGTATAGTATGAGCCGAGATGATAGGATCCGGTCTTAGGGAGGCTATATGCTATTACAGGCTTCTAGGTCTGATCTGTATACCTTATATGAGCCGGAAATCGTATATAAACTCCGCTGGCAAGTTGCTGAAAAATGGTGGAATCTTTCTACTGCTCCAGTAGACATCTCACCGATGATGTAATTCTCTCCATGTATAAAAGTCAAGTACGTCCGAGGATGGAATATTGTTACCATATTTGGACAGAAGTTGCTAGATGCAGCTTCTCATTAGTAAACAGAGTTCAAAATAGAGTTCTCAGCTTCATGGAACATGCCGTTTCATTTTCCATGCAACTTCTTTCCCAGAAATTTATCCTACAAGCGATTACTACATGTTATCCTTGAACAATGTACACTCAATAACCCTAATCTTCGAGTAAATTCCGGGCCTTGACCAATGGTGGCTCATTTGCAAAAAAAAAAAAAAGAGAAAGAAAAAATTAATTGTATACAACAAATCTGTTTTTTTTTTTTCACAATGGCTGGGTGAATAATCCACAATATATATATATATATATATATATATATATATATATATATATATATATATATATATATATATATATATATATATAAAATTATAAAAGGTTAGTAATCGTAAAATAAAACCGGGATGCTTGGGATATTTAACAAAGGACTAATCTTTTAACAGCTCGATTACAAATTATATTATAAAGGTCCAAAATATTTAATTCGAATACGTTACGCTGTATGCTTCGTAAACTGATGATTTATAATATTAAATAACTGAATGATAGTGCTAGAATCACTACCTATCATACAAATTAATATTCCCAAAACCCAGAGGTACCAAAAAACACGCTTTCGCAATTTAAGAACTAAGAGAACATTAAAAGGATTGCGACTGCATGCTTTGATGGAAATCTTTTGTTTGTTTGCTTTATTTTTACTCATGTTTGTCGAAATATTCAAAAATAGTATGTAACACGCTTTTTCCTCGTAACATTTATTTCCTCTTTTTTCAGCCCTGACGTATTCCATGTGATCACAAACGTTTTTCGTGTGTCTCACGATATCTTAAACGTTATTCATATCACCCGTGGGCGTTGAATTCTTCATTTTATAGACCTCATCGTTGACATCACTACGCATCCACTTACGTCCGCACTATGTTACATTATCAATATTAATATTCAAAACTAGGTCAGTTTCCATGAATTTGTGGTCTAAATGGTGTATTCAATATGAAAACCATGGATTAACGGGTTAGGGAGTAAATTTACAGCCATTGCAAGACTGAAACTGTTGCAATATTTTAGATTATAATAGGGTATGACACCGCACAGTCGGGATATTCTAGTTATAAACGATTCTGCTGGGAACTGACGAATGCAATAAATTGATGTTCCACAGCCAAGCAATCAGAAACACAAATTGCTCCATAAAAATTAAACCTTTTCTCTAGCAAATTCGCATAAGTTTTCTTTGTGTCAACTCCGGAAGAATCTTTTGCTCTGAGCCTTCCAACACAAGAACTTTCTACTGAGAACCAGTCCCCCCAGGAGTTGTGTAGAACAACTAACCATCATGCCTACTGAGGACCAGCCACCCTCAGGACTTGTGTAGAACATCTAACCATCGAAAACTGTTCTGAAAATAAACATGGCCAACAACTCTGGAGAAACATACTATAAAAATTATAATAATGATCTATTGAAAAATCTTTAAAATATGGTCTACTACAGATGACCACTATTTTAGATCTCTTACATCAATCTCTTTAAAGTAAACATTTACTCGAATTGGGGATCAAGTTATTGCAAAACTTTATTTAGATTCAGAAAATTATTAAATGAAAATTTAAAGAAATGCAACCAATCGTGCTTAAATGATTCATAATGATTACAAGGCGATTAAATACAGACTATATATTAGATTTGCAAGTACGTTGACAATCTCTCAACACTAATACATCTGTTCATAATACAATCAGTTTATAGTTAGGAAATAATAATTATTTATTTGATGATAATACAGTGTGCGTGATGATATAAGAACTCGCATTTTATAATATTTCCAAAAGAAAAAGCATACTTATAGCCCCTGTCCCTCAAGATTGTTAATAATTTGTAAAACATATTGATATATTTTCGTTTTCGTACTTATACATACATACATATATATATATATATATATATATATATATATATATATATATATATATATATATATATATATATATATATGTGGGGGTATGCCCATTGAAGAAACTCGCTTCTTATCATTGAGTATTTCCGTTGAATTAAAAGTCGGTCCATTTTGCGCGTATGCGCAGATCACCATATAATGATTAGATCATTGTGACAAGACGTTGAAACAGCATTTAAAAATACATGTTTAAAATTCAACAGCATTCTCGGTTTTAATAGAAACCGAATTCATTAGGCCCTTTCAAATGAAGTCAGGGTAGGCCTATGTCGCCGGGTTCGAATCTATCGACTTGCGTTAACCGTGTCACCCTGCACTGATGATTCCAGAAACGGTGAACAACTAGTGTCTGTAGGTATTTAATAGCTATTAAAGTAAAACACTATATATATATATATATATATATATATATATATACATATATATATATATATATATATATATATATATATATATATAATACTAGGCGGAAGTTTCTTGAGAGCTCTTTCGGCTATCATCTCGTCAGGAGTAAATCGATAGCAATCTAAATAATATTGTAACGAAAATAAAGAGTTCTATTGGGGAACTTATTTAATGTGCCAACGTACGGGGACATTAATTAAATTTATTTACGTTTAAAAATAATTAAAAATAGTGGCACAGCGAGGGAGAAAAAAAAGCGGGAGAAAAAATTCAAAGTTCCCCAAAGAGAAACAATGCATTTGATGTTTCTTTTTGCCGGCACAAAGAAGGTTGACGCACAGCGATATAGACGGCCTCCAAAATCTTTAAATGGTTTTTGGAGTCCGCTCTATGTAGCACCTCGAACCAATCTATTTTATATCTATCGGCACAGCACGGGTTGTCAACCAAATGCTGGCCAATAGCAGAGTCCAAGGCTGCAGAAGGAGGGAGACCACTAAACCCCATTCTACCTTGTCTGATCTTCGATGGAATATGCTGGTTTATACGAGTCAAAAGGTGCAAGGATGGTCGCCCAACATAACCAGCATCGCACTGGCATCTAAACTGATATACAATATTACTATTTTGGATGTAAGGCAAACTATCCTTGCGGAGACGGAAAAGCAGATCTCGTAGTATATACCACACGCAAGGTCATCGAATTGAAGCATTCGTAAATACTTCTTCGAATCTGTTTGGAAATTCTATTACTCCCCTCCCCAATCCACGGTAATTTCAAATAAACCGGGCATTTCAAGGGTCATAATAGAGCTCTTTATTTTCGTTACAATATTATTTAGATTGCTATCGATTTACTCCTGACGAGATAATAGCCGAAAGAGCTCTCGAGAAACTTCCGCCTAGTATTTTATTTAAAACTATATACAAGTTCTGTACCTCTAAACATCTATTTAAATATTTTCGGAAGAGGTACACACACCAACAAATAGAATTATGTAATAATATTGTAAGATTAAGGAGTAGAATTAGATCTACCAATCTCTCCTTAGCTTTTTTGCGTTCTTGTCTGGAACAAGATGTAGCTCCAGTTTACATTAGTAAACGTATTGCTGCATCTAGAGTGAAGCCAAGTTTGTCTATGGAGCATGCGTTTATACGTGACGGCATGAATAAGTTGACGGAGAATCTTGAGACGTATATTAGTAATCGTCATCAACTTTGGTCCGTACTGAAGGGGTTCCTGTCCTTTTGTGATTTTTTTCCGTTTTTGCAAATATTTATCTATCGGTGATCAGTTTGCTAGGCAAAATGCTTCTAAAGATAATAGTAAACAACTTGCTCTTCTGGTTCGCAGAAGATATGGGTGTGAACCCACTAATGGAAGCAAACATATTTTCAATTTTTCAAAAACTGTCCTTACAGAAATTGAAAATAGAGTTTTGTCTAGGGGCTTAGACTTTGTATTCCCCCCATGAGTTTAAATAAAGAGAGATCACTTTCTGCCTTTGAAGTTTTGTTCTCTCAACTTAGACATAATGTGCCTAATTCCCCAGAAAAAATTGTTGGGATGAAATCTAATTTAGTTGCCTTAGTTCACCGATATAGTAACATTCCTGTCGATCATAGTGACTTTGTCTGGAATATAACGCAATTTAAGACGATGAAAGCGTTAAACTCTAATACCGATATTTATATGTGTAAACCAGACAAAGGTGCAGGAGTGGTGATTTTGGATAAATCGGACTACGTTGAGAAAATGGCAGTTATTCTCAATGATGGTTCGAAATTCCGTAAACTCGGCTCTGTCGAGTTGACGAATAATACTTGCAAGAACGAGGCTAAATAGCAGAGACGTTTACTTGCATTATTTAAAAAGAAGGTTTTTTGCAAGGATGTCTATGACAGGATCAGGCCCTCTGGGTCACAACGTCCCAGAATGTATGGTCTGCCCAAAATCCACAAGCAAGGTGTTCCACTGAGACCAATTTTATCAATGGTTGGTTCAGCACAACATTCTTTGGCTCAGTGACTTGTGGAAATTCTGCAACCTGTGCGTGAGTTATACACCACGCATTGTATCCCAGATTCTTTTCGGTTCGTTGATTGTGTACGGGGGTTGGATTCTAATGGAGAGACGTCTTTCATGTGCTCATTTGATGTCTCTAGTCTTTTCACTAACATACCGTTGGATGAGACTATACGCATATGTGACTGCTCCACGGTTTTCTAAAGAGATTTTATTGAACTCATTTTAATGTGTACGAAATCCGTGGAATTTAGTTTTTGTGATATTATGTACTGTCAGGTTGACGGGGTTTCAATGGGGAGTCCGCTGGCCCCAACTTTAGCGAATATTTTCGTCGGGTACTATGAATCCGTTATGTTTAATTCTACAACTAAACCTACTGCATATTTCAGATATGTTGAGGACACTTTTGCTATTTTTCCTTCGCAAAGTAAAGCGTTGATATTTTTTAATAGGTTGAATTCTTTACATGGGGCTCTTAAGTTCACTGTGGAAAGTGAGAAGGCCAATTCGCTTCCTTTCTTGGATGTTCTTGTCGAACGCTCAAGGGGGGGCTTTCTCACTACAATTTATACAAAGCCGACATTTACTGGCCTATATGTGAACTGGTTGTCTTTTGTACCTAAATCACGTACGATCGGCTTAATTAATACTTTGGTACATAAGGTCCACATGTTTTGTTCGCCTAACACACTGGATGTTGAACTCGATAAGATCAGGGAAATATTCATCAATAATGGTTATCCTGTTGACCTTATTGATGATTGTATTTTCAATAGGGTTGCGGATTTTAAATCCCCTAAAAAGTGTGGACCCTTGAAATGCCAGGTTTATTTGAAATTACCGTGGATTGGGGAGGGGAGTAATAGAATTTCCAAACAGATTCGAAGAAGTATTTACGAATGCTTCAATTCGGTGACCTTGCGTGTGGTATATACTACGAGACCTGCTTTTCCGTCTCCGCAAGGATAGTTTGCCTTACATCCAAAATAGTAATATTGTATATCAGTTTAGATGCCAGTGCGATGCTGGTTATGTTGGACGACCATCCTTGCACCTTTTGACTCGTATAAACCAGCATGTTCCATCGAAGATAAGACAAGAGAGGATGGGATTTTGTGGTCTCCCTCCTTCTGCAGCCTTGGACTCTGCTATTGGCCAGCATTTGGTTGACAACCCGTGCTGTGCCGATAGATATAAAATAGATTGGTTCGAGGTGCTACATAGAGCGGACTCCAAAAACCATTTAAAGATTTTGGAGGCCGTCTCTATCGCTGTGCGTCAACCTTCTTTGTGCCGGCAAAAAGAAACATCAAACGCATTGTTTCTCTTTGGGGAACTTTGAATTTTTTCTCCCGCTTTTTTTTTCTCCCTCGTTGTGCCAATATGTTTAATCGTTTTTAAACGTACATAAATGTAATTGATGTCCCCGTACGTTGGCACATTAAATAAGTTCCTCAATAGAACTCTTTATTTTCGTTACAATATTATTTAGATTGCTATCGATTTACTCCTGACGAGATGATAGCCGAAAGAGCTCTCGAGAAACTTCCGCCTAGTATTTTATTTTAAACTATATACAAATTCTGTACCTCTCTCTCTCTCTCTCTCTCTCTCTCTCTATATATATATATATATATATATATATATATATATATATATATATCAAAGACTAATTGATCTTGCTGTTCAGTCTTACAAACAATCCCAACAAAATAAAATTGTTCAATATACTAGGCATAGCAATTAAAAAAAATCATAGGTAAAATTTCTTTTCAGTAAAATATAGAATTTAAAAAAAAAAGGAGAAATACACGGCATTTAAAGTGTTTTTCTTTAATTCATGGGTTTTCGTCAAAGGTAATCTTAAATAAAATATTTATTATGGCTTCACATAATTTTACTGTTTAGCACAATTAATGAAAATAAATTTCATATTAAAATATTTGAAAGAAACAGAAAAAAGCATAGGAAGAATACATATATATATATATATATATATATATATATATACGTAAATATATGTCCATATGCACAGACAGATGTGCATACCTATAGACAAACATTACAAAAAATAATAGACACTAAGATAAATATTATTCATGAGATTAATATATGCTTGTGTTATATTTCCTAATAGGAATAGACTGAAATAAAATAGAGTATAGGAATTAAAAACTTATCTGACTACATTGAAGCATGTTACGAAAAATACAGAATCTAACCATTTTCTGCGTAGTTCAACATGAAGGTGGTTTTAGACAACGTTGAATAGTACAAAACTTTCAATACTCATTGCTATTCTTTATAGAGTTATCGAAAAATTTATATTAGGAGACAAAGATTTCATCACATATCAACCAGTTCGACTCGGTCCCTCCGAATGAAACTTGCATCTTTTGACAAGAAATATTCTTAAAATGCTTACTCCAAAGCCCCTTTTTTACACGGAGGTCACCACTTATCAAGGCCCAGAAGCCACTCGGGTATAAGGGTTAGTTTGTGTACAGTAATCAATAGGGCAGTGTTCCAGTATTCATTAGTATTGGAGATTTGATAAAGTGTCATTACTTAAGATGGCGATTCATCAGGAATTTGTTTCTGTTGGACTTGAAGATATCCATGTTGAAGTCAGGAAGGAAACAGGCAAGCGGTAGAGGGTTCCACAGGCGTGCAGTTTTAAGAAATATACTTTGTTCATGGAATCTAAGTTTTGATTTAGGCACATATAAAGAGTGGGAAAAATTAATGACAGTGGTTTCAGCTAGACACGCGTTTATCGTGAAAATTGGATTGGGGAGGCCAGAGATTGGAGCTCAGACGAGCACCTGCCATGGAAATAACGATAAAACAAAGACATCCTCACGGCGTCTGTTCTATGGTAAAGAGGTTGCATGGAAGAGAAAGGGGCATTCCCCACTAAACCACGAAGTCTATTTTGTACTCTATCAAGGCAAGAGATGCTGTTTTTAGCAGCTCCTGCCCAGATGTAGCAGCAGTATTCCATCCTTGGACGTACTTGGCTTTTATATAGATAGAAAATTTCATCATTTGTGAGATATCTTCTGGGGCCGAAGAAGGGGCCCACCATTTTTCCAGCGACCTTAGCAACAGACTTGATATACGTGTTCCATTTCACATCAGGAGTAAAGGTCAAACCCAGAAGCTTGTCAAAACATGGGGCCTCCCATAGACGTGAGCCACACATTTCAATTGATGGCAGATGGGGATCAGAGCGTTGATGATGTAAAGATAGAAGCTTGGTTTTAGATGCATTAAAGGTAACCAGCCACCTCTTCCCCCACTCTACCAAGCACTCGAGATCAGAGGAGAGAGAGGATCAGAGAGAACTTTGTCGTTTACGACCTTTGATGTGTTGCTGTAGATGGTCGTGTCATCAGCATAGATTATTGTAGTATGTGTTTTGAGACATCACTGATGTAGATTAGGACTGCAGTATTAATACTGCGGGCCTCTGATTTCGGGCCATCAATCACTACTCTTATGAGCCTATCAGAGAGAAATGATTAATGATTGAGAAATATTTTCAGTTATACCGTAGCTAGAAATCTTGTGAAGTAGGCCTTTATGCCATACCTTATCGAGGGTCCCTTGCATCGCAGTACTCTTTTCAGCACAGCTAGCAGTTATCTTCACAAGATTGGCTTCTATCGTACAGCTGCGCAATGGAAATGTCTTTTGTGTCCTGCCAATATTAAGCGTAGGAAAGTTTGGGCTTGTGAGATCGTGGAGAGTCCTATGGCATTTTGACTAATGTCGCTTTCTCTGATGATTCACCAACAGAATATTTCCCTACAATAGAATTGTATGGGTATGACGGATGTCTCAGAAAAAGTTTGACTCAAACAAAACTGAAGCTAACGCTGAAATATGTGGGGGGGAGGCTTCTCGAATAAGGTATTAGTGCAATTTAGAGTAATGGAGAGTCAGCCCTTATTAAAGTCAATGAAACATCAATTCTACAATATTACATGAAAACCTTATACCTATTTTCTCAAGTTTTTAAATGAAAGCAGTTATTTTTTTTATTCATGGAAAACTAAGTTTTTGTCATTCTGCTAGGGCGAAAAACACTGAGTGAGTCAAAATGAGATTAAAAACTTCTACGAACAAGTCAGTCTCCTTAATATAAACATTTATAAAGGGGCAGAATAGTTTCTACCCGAAAAAATATTTCAAATATCACTATTGTAGGATTTTTGAATGCTGAAAACGAAAATATAGATTAAAATTTCAGAAAACGAGTAGTTTTCAAGATATGAGTTTATTTTTAATATAAATGAGATATTAGTTTTCTTTAGTAATTTAACCTAAATGAACACTCACTTTTAGCTACCTATTTTGAGGTGTGAGAGAATGGCTGTTAACTTTTTCATCGGTGGTCATAATTTCGTAATTTTGGTCTGGTAGCTCAACACAAAACTTAATTTTAAAAACTAGTTTTCTATAGTTGTAGAGTGTGCTGAAAACGAATATCTAAATTTAATTTTCCGCAAATAAGTATTTTCCAGGTATTTAGCAATGTTATTTTTTTATTTTATAAGGGGTGAATATTGTTATACGTGCACACGCGCATATTTTTAGTTCATACCTGAAAAAATTCTGTTTTGCGGAATATTTATTTATAAAATATTACTTCTCAGCACATCGAAAACCTATGGAAAACAAGTTTTTTATAGTAGGTTTAGTGTTTGTATACCATACCATCATAAAGACTTCCCCTAAAAACTAGCACATAATCTCCCCCCAAAAGGTGGACATAACTAGATGTGCATTTTACGTTTAATTGATATAGAAAAGTGATTCTCGCAGTTTCTGAAATAATAATTTGCTCATATAATGGAGAATACTCGTTTACTGAAATTTAAAAAGTTATTTTCGTTTTCAGCACCCTTTGAAAACCTGTTATAGTAGTAATTTAAAAGAAGTTTAAAGGGTGGAAAAATATATTTCACAATTACCGAAACATTTTATAGTTTTTAAAGTGGCAAACATAGTCTCTGGATTGTGCGGCATATTTTTATATGTTACAATGACGGCTGATTTAACATATGTTAAAATGACGCCTAATTTAAAAGGTCGTAAGCTTTCTAAGGCACGTTCATTTATTAAATTTAGAAAATTACTCGCTGAGACATAATACTGTTCATAAAGTGATATGAATATCTATTTACATCTCTCCCTTTCTTTGCCTCTCTTTTTATACACACATACACACACCCACCCACGCATATATATATATATATATATATATATATATATATGTGTATATGTGTGTGTATTTATATATATATATATATATATATATTTCTGTAAAAATATATTTTCTTATATGTCAATCCTTATTTAAGAAGCTCAATGTAATTACAGAGCGATGTGGAGAGTAAATGACAAAACAGTTATGTTCCAAATCCGTGATGTTGGCCATCTTATAATTTATTCATTTAATTCACTTGATTAATACAATTATATATATATATATATATATATATATATATATATATATATATATATATATGGCCAGCAAGTCATTATTAAATACCATCTAATTGAACTCATCATATTTATTCTTTTTATGATTTTTCAGGATATCTTTTCAATTCCTTGATCGTTCTTTTTAATTTAATTTGGCATATGTATATAATGGCGTCCAAACTTTTATTTTCAGTGTCTGAGAAGAATATGGCTGAACAAAAAAAAACTTTGGGCGTCATTATATACACCATGCTTGCTGAAATAATAACGACCGCTCGGCAACTTTTCCAGAAAAAATATGAATAAAAGAATAATTCTGTATAACCGTTTTATCTGCTTAGCTACACATGTTTCGGTTCCTTAATCGTAACAACGATCCAATAACTACATCAGATTTTACAGAAATATCTATTATTAGAAAAAAGATATTAGAAAAAGCAGAAAAAAGGGGGGAAATTATATCAATTTCAATAGGACATAAGTAGCCATTAAGTTTTAAGATTTCAGAAATATTACAAGGTGGTAATCGGCGAGGGATTGTTTTAAATATGTAACCAGATAGGTATAGGAATATAAGGAGGAGAGGGAGGAGGAGAGAAGAAAGGGTTAAAACCAAAGGGGGTTGCATAAGATTGATCAGATATTGGACAGGGTTAAGTTACAATAACCCACAAGCTAGTTATTTTTCTTAAACTATATTTTAGTAAAAGAAATAAACACTATTTTATGAACGCTAAGTAGAACTCATAATTTTATAGAACCATACCTGTTCAAATCTAAACACGGTTATCATAATATGCTCATGTCGATCTATATTAAAAACAAACGATTGTTATATCTGTGACCATTTTGCAGGCGTCAACGGAAATCCCACAATTTTATTATACCACCTGTCGTAAAACTGAACCATACTTATAAATGTATACTTACGCGATTTTTTTTTTACATTTATCAAGGCCCAGGGACCACTCGGGGGTAAGGATTTTTGTGTGTACAGTAATCAATGGGATAGTATCGTAGTAATAGTGTTGGGGATTTGATAAGATATCATTACTTAAGGTGGCGGTTCATCGGGAATTTGTTTGTGTTGGACTTGAAGACATCCAAGTTGAATTCGAGAGAGGGGGGACATGCAAGCGGCAGAGATTTCCACATCCGTGCTGTTCTAAAAAAGAAATGAATAGATATAAAATGGATTTTATAAGTTTGTTACATGTTTCCATTCTGTTGGGGCCATGTACGAATACATACCCCCACATTTTATCATAGACTCTCTTTTTTCAAACTTAAACATACATATCAAATTATATTATGAACATCTATATCAAAAATTCTTGTGAGGGATTTGGAGTTTAGTTCCTTATTATCATTGTTTGGGTACAGGGCGCGTACAGAGTCCCCAACATTTTAACAGACAACATCTGTTCAAAAAATTACACATCAATTTTTGCTTCTTGATATCTCTTCTTTTATCGTATGTGATCAGTTTAGTATAAGAGTAAACCTTACAGAAGCCTATTAGTGTACAGGCGAACACGCAGACGTTCAGCTTTATTATATAGAAATGCTTGTGTGTTTATAGTCTCTGTTGTTGTTCCTATCTTCATGTGACGGTGATTTTCTTGTCTACCATTTTAATAAGTTATACGCTAGAAATACGTCGATCGTTAAGAAAGATAATTACAAAGATCGTCCCGAGGGAAATCTGTGTTGCTTTTGAAATTCAGAATTGGTAAATATTACATATATCAGCAAACACACAGATGGTAAATGTGAACACACTACTCTCCTGGACATGTCTAAGAGAACTGCGGCATGATTAACTATTTATACTGAAATAGGACTGACAAATAACACAACGCCTGCTTGTCAGGATTATAATTTGGATGTACGACGGAAGCAGTGTAGTCAGATATATGCAACCACTCTCTTTTTATCATTCGAATATATATATATATATATATATATATATATATATATATATATATATATATATATATAATACAGCATTGGAAATCTTATAGTGATTAAAAACCTGCATCATACCTCGATTTTTAATGAGTAATCAATGCAATATATTAGCAGATTGATTTTGAGGATAACGTCTTAGACATTTTCTTAACTTCAGTTGGCGTTATCAGGTGTTGTGTTTTTACGTTTGACTGAATCAGTGACTTTTGTTTTTTCTCCATTTTATATCGTAATAATTATTATTTGGTAGTTGGCCTAAATAATTACGTATTTCATTTTTTCCTCGAATCATTACTTTAGACAAACAGCTGTAAAATGATATTAACGTTTATACAAATATAATAGTATTATACATTATACATCGATTTGAATATAATGGGTACTGCCAAGAGCAAAGTATTGGGTTTAAAATAGAAATGTGAATGATGATACCGTGAAAAGGCCAAACGCCATAAATATATTAAAAACGACCGATGAATAATATCTCACAAAGTGATTATTGAAATCCTTGATAAAATAGAAGTGTGGGTGTGAAATATATTGTAAATTCCAAAGAAAATAAACCTAAAACACCCATACATATGATATTTTATTTTTAGACGACTATATCGGAAGGCGTTGGAACAGTAAAAAGTATAAGTTTTAAACAAATGGTTTGGCTTTGTCGGATGTTGACGAGATTGCCTCAGGTACATTGATGATAGTTAGGACAGAGCACACACTTCTGTTCAGGATCCTGTTTGCTATTTGCCAAAGCTGGTGGGAATCAAGCCGCTGCTCCGCCATTTAAAACTAGACGGAGTGTACATACAACTTTCTCGCATTCTTCTTACTCAATTGTCAAATCTCTGTATGCTACATGTAAAATAATCTTGCTATATATAATGAATACATGCATGGTTGAGAAAAAATAAAACAAGCAAACAATATATATATATATCAATTACAAAACTACAATAAATATTAATAATAACATTCCCTATAATAAAACGTATCACACTTAAACAGCGTATATGCTAACCTCATCAGTAAGTACTGTATTTATAAATGCAGGTGGCTGATCATCTCCTTCTCACAGAAGTAATGTTGCGAGTTTGTCTCTACTTTATCGTTATTTTTATGACACGTCCTTGTCTGAGCTCAAATCTCTGGCCCACCCTTGGCGTAAATTTCAGGAAAGCACAGTGTAGCTTAAACCACTTTCAATAATTACCCCAATCTTTATCTGTGTCTAAACCAAACGGAGATTCCATGAGCAAAACGTCTGTCGTAGAACTACATGCCTGTAGAACTCTCTTCCGTTTGTGTCTTTTCCGACTAATCACAATATGGTCATCTTTATGTCCAATGTACTTGATGAGACGTCCCCCTTAACTAATCTAATTTACCAAAATTGCACTTCTAACGATTATTATAATATTGTCTATTTGGCTACTGTACACTGTTTTATCCTTATCCTGGAGTAGCCTCTCGGCCTGAGAAGCGGTGATTCGTTTTTTAGAAAAAGTATTGTTAGCAAATAGGATGTGGGCTGGTAGTTTCTAGGCGCGAGGATCCATGTATATATCTCTTTATATCAATGTGTTTCTTACACTTTGTTATCCAAGTTTTTTAAAAACATTTTTATTACAATATTTAATTACAGTAATTATTACAATACTTGCAACACCTTATATCTTTATGACTTTATGATACATTATGTTTCTATACTAAATTTAGTCATCACTATACAATTATTGGGCATATGCATCAGATGTTTCAACTGTTTTTATCTTTTTTGAGCGCGCTGAATACAGAAATGTTGTCAATATTTTCTTTCCAACGTAGTTAATCTATTATGGTATATCTCACTCTGTAAGAAACCGATAGCTACAATAAAAAACAGGCAAATCGAATAAACAATATTTTTATATAACCGTAAGACATGTATTCATGAAATCACAGCTAACTATTTACAAATAAAACTTTAAATAAAATATTTCTAAGCATAACACTTTCATCCATAAATTTACGTTTACAGATTTTCTAGAATGAGGGTTGATAGCGACCATCCATGTTATTTACGTTTTTATGTAGGCGCATTTTTGCACGGTGTTAACATCAACCAGATTTTCTGGATAATGAGTACGAAATGTATGATGTCTTATGAGAAATATTTCAACCCGCTCTTTGTAGTTCCAAGAAGGTTAATCAAAGTTCCATCGTTTAATTTCTCTATAAGACCTGAAAATTCAATGCAAATATATTTCATACAATCATCATCATTCTCAAGAGCCTTCGCAAACTGTTTAATGATGCTAAGCTTTATGTAAAGGTGTGCAAACACAATGTTGAACGCTCTATTAAAAGAGAATCCAGAAAATTGTCAAAAATCACATTGCTGCGCACATAAATTTTTTGTCCAGTGTTTTCTTCTTGCCCTGCTATTCCACAATATTAAGATGCAAGGAAATTTTGTGTAAAAATCTTCAAGCCGAATGAGATACCTATTCATTTTCAAATCGGTACATATACTCTATTGTTGCTGTCTGTATAAAAGCGTTTTCAAAACAAATCTGATGCCATTATATTTTTCTTTGAATTTTGTGGAATCGCCTAAAAGAATAGATTATAACATTCTTTGGAACTTTCTAAAAAATAGTGCCGATCTTGAACAATACTGGTCAACTCAAGCTGCTGCAGCTGGCTAGCAACGTCGTTGCATTATGCTATGTAATTCTCATGAAGGAAATATGGCAAAAATTCTATATAGCTTTTTCTATGAAAGTCATGATTGTTCTAGGCTCAAGTAAGTATTTTTTTCTTTAGTTTAGAATATAAAAGTTGGAAAGATTCTTTGAAAAGATTTCGTAAGATAATAAAGTTATCGTTACGAATAATAGCGAAGAAGAAAAAACAACATCTAAAACAATGGGTTGACTATTGTTAGTGGACAAAAGAGAGATTTGGTATTTTTTAGAAACTACGCGATCCTCATTCATGCAAGCTTTTAAACAATGGAACAGGAATTTCATGGCAGTGTGGAATTGGCGTTATTTCAGAGTTGCGGTTTGGATAAACCAACAATCTCTGTTCTACCTGTTCATCCCCTTCGTTTTACTGCGTAGAAATCGCAGTCATCGGAATATATTTTGGGTTCTCGCGTGACAATTAAAATACTAAAGCGGACTATCTTTCTATATTGTTTATCTATGACTTGTTCTACTGCTAGGGTATTAAAACAAGCCCATTTTCGTTTAAAGGCATACAACTTTAAAATGCAACAGCTCCGTTGCTACACTTATGTGAGATGATTCTACCGATGCTGTAACTGCTACTGTGACTTAAAACGAACTCAGTTACTCTGCTGATTTTTCTCAGATGTTTAATTTGGTACTCTCTACTTATTAGTAACAACACATGCTACAATTGTGCAGGAAACGCCCACCTAAATGATGAGGGTCTTATTGTCCTGCTCGCAATAACATTTTTCGTAATCGTGGTAAATTCAGTCAGTTTGACAAAATTTGCCGTTCTACAAGACTTTCATGTTCTACTTACTCTATTATAGTAGTACGTGTTAACAATGTTGATAAGTCTCACGTTACTAAAATTTACATGTAAACTACTTGCCGTCCTTATAGAAAATGGCAACTCTATTATTTTATTACTGCAAATCTCGTTAAGACCTTGAACATGTCTACTTCAGAACGGGATTCTATTTTTATGCATCAGTCACCTAAAACTGTGTGAATATTGCACTGAGAAAATTACAATAAACGTTTACGAGTATAAACATATTGACTTTACGATATCTCACACGGATATTGTACTCGAAATGTACATTTGAAAAATGAACCGGAAGTTCAGAATGCCATCCATTAAGAATATTTCTGGCAGATATAATCAACCCAATCATCGACCAACTCCATCATATGTCAAGAACTCATGTCAGATCGTGGAACTAATAAAAAGTGGTCCCATTCGTTACAACCAGATAATGAGTTTAGATGTAGTGAGTCTGTTCAGGAAATACCCACTGACGAGACTTGATAATGGTCCGCGAACAGCTGACACCAGCTGCCTCACTGAAAGAACGCATTTTCATCCAAATTGAGAATATAATTGATATATTGCCCTTTTGTGTACAAACTACATGCTTCGTGAGGGATCTGATATATATCGCCAGGAAGAAGTTCTGGCGATAAAAAAAAAACATTGCCCTCGGTACTAGCCACTGCATAGATAGAATACATTAAGGAAATATCATTAGGATCAGCACCACTAAATTCAATAATGTGGTTACGATATGAAGATTACACATCTATACTCTGGTCCTAGGAAGATGCCCAAACGTTACTAGACCATGTGAACTGGGTCCGTCCTACTATACAGTTCAGGATGGAAAAAGAAATCACAATATATTATCGTTTCTAGATACGCTGATAACTCGCACGTCAGAGGTATATGTCATATGTATACCGAAAGCCAACTTTAACTGGACAGTATCAAAACTTCAACTCCTACCATCCATATAATATAACAACCCCAAACTAAAACAATATGTGGAAACATCAGTGCATATAAAGAGCAGATGGATAGTTTAAGACAAACCCTCCACCAAAATAGCTATCAAGAGCATGGCGTCAGCTCCAAGAAATCTGGACCAAACACAAAGGACACCACTAAGGGACACACCACAGTTTGTATACCATATATGAAGGACTTGTTTCCAAGACTTCAACAAATATGTAACCCATATCACATCAGGACAGTATTCAGGAGCGATTCAACTGTCCGAGAAACAGCTGTGAGAGTAAAGCCCCCTACAGAAAAAAAATCATGACTAAGAACTGTGTATATGAACTCCCATGTAAATATGGAAAATTATACAGACGTGAAATGTGTCGTCTTTTGAAAGTACGGTTAGACGTATATATAAAAACCGCAGTACGTGGAGAGACGGAAAAGTCGGGTGTAGCTGATCATATCTTGGGAGAAAAGGGAACCCATCTACAATTTTGGGACCAAGTAAAAATTGTAGACAAAGAGGAACTGTTGATAGAAAGAGGAATGAAAGACGCGTCACATATGCCGGGGAATCACCAACTGATAAATAAACCTAGTATAGTATTTAATACGATATGGGAACCAGTAATTAGAAACAATAGATAATATATAAAAGTAATGGGTAAAAACAATGATATATACAAGTAATCAGTATAGAGATAGACATGCATTAATATATATTAATAATTAGTAATAAATAGCCTTACTATATATCTTGGCGGGTTGTAGGCTAGTCTAAAATCTACGTTGTTTCTCAAATCAATTGTCCTGCCGTCAAATTATTAATGAATTTTACCTCAATTGCAAACCCTTTGCTACCAAGTCCCGCGATTACTGTGCTGAGGATTCTAAGTTCATTGAAACTTAAATCGAATGATATAATTAAATTAAGTTAATCATCATGGCGTGCTCAAGTTGTAACGTCTTTATCTGATAAAAAGAAACGATTGGTAGTTGTCGATTTCTCTCTCTGACTATTAACCGTTTAACTTTGCCAGGAATCGAAAATCTTATATATGAAATAGTCAAGTCTTTAGTAGGGGAAGTCGGGGTAAGTTGAGGCAATTTTCCATTTTGGCTCTTCAGAACCCAAACGACTAATTATTTTGCAAAGATGAGTGTATGATTATAAAATTCTTTTATTTGGGAACATTTTGAAACAAGTTGCAGTTTTCTGCTAGTACACCTAAACCGACCACGTGCTTTACAAAAATGCATATCAAATGGCTCAACTTGCCCCGACCATGGGGCAAGTTGATCCAACCTCTGGGGTAAGTTGTGCCACACAGGGGTAAGTTGTGCCATGCAAAAATGTGTTGCAAATAAAGAAAGACCAAGCCCAAAATTGTTGCTGTGGTTATAAAACAAATTATAATAATGAAGTAGAAATGTTAATTACAGCGAATGAATGAACCAGCACAAAATTTGAAACATATATCTGAAAGTAAGTTAATTAAGTTGCCGCTGTGACAAGTCACAGCTGAAAACGAGCTGGCTAGAACAACGGACAGAACTGCCAACATTATTTGGCTGTGGCAGCTTGTAAACAACATATTCTGCATTGAAATCCGCTTTGTCCTTTGGGTTTGGAACAAACGCAGGCTTGTCCGTTCCTACCTTCCCAGCAACCTTTTGAAGGAAAACACCTTCAAACTCAAAGTCTTCCCCGTTGAGAGTGTCTACCCGGGCAATATAGGTCACAGTTCGTGATTTGCCAGCACATTTGACAACCACAAAGTCACCTTCGATTATTGGGCTATCCAGATCAATGTCACCATTACTATCTGATGACACATCATCAAATTATAAAACCTGAATCATCAGTGTCACTTGAACATGGGGTGTTAGATCTCGGGGGACATGACTTTTTCCCACCAGCATTGAACAAACACTGCTTTGTTTTTGTTAATAGGCTCCTCTTTCTATTTTCAGAAAGAGCTATCAGCTTCTGTCGTTCTGTCAAAATCTTTGAGCTGCCCTTTTTGTGACCACCTCTTCTTGCCTTTCTTTGTGCTGCTTTCAGAAATGGCTGAATTACAGATGGTGAAATGTATGGACGATGCATGACATCATGTGAGCTAGATGAAACACAAGACCCAGATGCAGATGGTTGCATAAGATCATCTTCTTGCTGTTTTTGTGGTCGGACATCATCACTGTGTATGGGCAAGACTGCTCCAGGAACCTCACCTGATGGTCCTGCATCTTCCACATTAGAATTTGCCTCAAGGCTTTCTGCAGCCACATTTTGCTCACGGTCAGTTGGAAGAGAATGGGAAAAGTCAATTTCACTAAAGATGTCCCGGTTAAATGGATGAATGCCCGAGGCTTGGAATCCAGCAGCAATGTTCAATGCTGTCATGGCAATCATCTGGGCTTGGTTCACTAGAGCTGGGATTTCATATATTGTTACTGTTCTCCCTGGATTGGACCGTAGCCACCCATCCATGGCTCTGTTGTATGCTGTTTTGAAGGGTCCATACACTGACCGGTCGAGCGGCTGGAGACGATGGGAAGTGTGTGGTGGAATGATCAGTAAGACAACGCCATGAGATCTTGCTGTGTTCACAACATTCAAAGAAATGTGTGTGTCATGGTTGTCGAGGATTAAGAGGATTTTCTTTCCTGGTGAGCATCTGGTGTGCTTGATGATGTGATTTAAATATTCCACAAACACCTCTTCATTCATCCAGCCACTTCGTGTTGCCCTCCCTATGCACTGTGTTGGTCCACCTCTGATGAAGTGATCTCTGTAGTGGACTCTGGGAAAGATGAACAGAGGAGGCACGACTGATCCAATTGCACTCACAGTGTACACCACCGTTACCAATTCCCCGCGTTCAGCGGAGGTGATTTAGCCAACTTGTTTCTTTCCTTTTTCTGTGACAACGGCTCCAGGGTTTTGAACGGTGGTGCACCCAGTCTCATCAGTGTTGTAAATGTCACTTGGTGAGAACTTGTACTTGCCCATTATCTGACTCAAGTTGTTGAAAAATTTATTAACAACTGGGCGGTTGAAGGCTGTGACACGCCTAAAAGATGTTGCTTCTGTCACTCTAATTGCCAGGTTCCGGCGCTTCTTGAAGCCTACCCACCAATCATGTCCTGCTTTTTTCTCACGATCCCAACTTGGTGGCAGATTAAGACAGTTTTTTAGCAAACTCATATGCCAGTGTGCGACATCTTCTCAATGACAAACCATGAAACATGTCTGACAATTGTTTCACGTGGTCAGCCAAATCCCTTTCCATTTCAGGACTAAAAACCAATTGCCGTAAGGAAACAGGTGTGTAAGCAGTCCCTGCTGATTGACTGTCTTGTTTGTCCATGTACCGCTTCAGTGTCATTCGATCAATGTTAAAGTCCTCTGCAGCACTCCTCACACTCTTACCTCCAGTAACAGCAGCCTGTTCCATAACGTATGTAGGAGTTTGTCCACGATTTGTCTTTCGCACGTAGTGCGCATGTCTGGTGGGCTTTTTTTTCTGTGAAACACACAAAAAAGACAAATGAAGTTAACACAATAAATCCGATAATGATGTAGAATATTACTAGAGTGATTCAGTGAAGTTCCTGACATAAGTCTGGAACATTGAACAATGAATGCCAGAACCTCTGGCATTTGTAGAGAGGCACCTGCCTCTCCTGGCATGTTTAGCCAATCAGGCGCCTCCAAATGGAAAAACCCACCATGCCTGAGTAATTGTAGGCTAGTCCATAATGGTGGAGAGGGGAGGTAAGTGCATTCTTGATTCTACAATGATAATAATAATAATGTTAAAAATAATAATGATGATAGTAATAATAAAAATAATTATTATTATTAGAATAACAAAGCGCCTGTACAGCAATACAGCATGCAAATTCCTATCCAAGCACGGCTTACACATCTTAAACATTTACCAGGTAACCCATAGATCTAATTCTTATACAAGTAGAGCATGTAACTTATACAACATGCATTTTGAATTCACTCTATAACAGGCCTACTGATGTGGTTGCACATTCATCTGTTTCTTGAAAACGTGTAAAAAGACATATGTGGCAAGTTGAGCCAGTGGCACAACTTACCCCATTAGCATTGGCTCAACTTACCCCATTCTGACCTCATTGAATTGTCTGTTCAAATGCATGCATCTCATGTGTGGTGAATGTAAAAATCTTTTACAGGTATGAAGGCAAGTAATTGAACAAACAACTACCACATATTATATCTAATCAAACTATTACTACACACAAGAAACATGCACTCACCTCTGTAACGCTTTATTTTACTTTTTTGGCCCGAAATCTAATTTTCTTTTACTGCATCAACCTCTGATCTTGGTTCAGCAAAACAAAATGGTGGAGATTAAAGTCACGTGATCAGTTGTTTATAGATTGCATACAAACTTGGATTGGCTTAGTCAATTGTGGTTAAAAGGGGGTGACTCAACTTACCCCGACTTCCCCTATATTTGACTTGTCTAAAGAATACTATCAGATTAAACTTTGCTCCTTAGATCGCTTTATTACGGTCTTTTAAGCTGGAAATCGTCTATATAAATTCAAACAAATGTGCATCTGTGTACAAAATCGGGTTTCTACATTCCAATGTATCATGTCTTTAATTTCTTGTAACATATTGTGTGGATTTTGTTTTTGTTTTTGGACGATATAACATTTTGCGGAAGGAGAAACCAACGTACATTTGGAGCGTATTTTAAAAGGGTGCATCTACATAAAACTTCAAATAAACTTGAATAAGTATACATTTTAACTTTGTTCTAATCACACAATGCATATAAACTGTGTAATGAAACTCTTCAATACGGTCATGAGCATTTGTGACCTCTTTTGCCAATGTATCCCCCTCCCGACACCTTTAAACGGTGCTTTAGTATGATTGCCTACTATGCTTGTCTACGGATAAATGATTACTCATCTAAAATTCGGCCACGAGTTTAAAATACACAATTTCCTATGCGTTTTATAGTTGAAAACTCTTTTAGTTAGCGCATGAAAGACATTGTAGAAACTTCTGTAAAAGGTGACCCATGATGAATTGATGGTTCTTAGTGAAAGGATGCATCAGAAAAAGGTATTGGATGCACTTTATTACAGGCTGGACGATAAATAGCGTTATTTTTTCCGGTCGTCTAAGTCCTCTGCGATAGCAAAATTATATAGTCGAAAAAGAAGCCAATGCCATAGTACAATGTGTCCGTAAATGGAGAAACACTTCATTATTATTCCGGATCTGCGAGCCGTATCTCTGATGTGTAACACTGCTAATCTATTACAAATGAATTAACTCTTGGAATCAGAGACATGGAAGTGTATGACGAAACTTTTACATACAAAGTTGAGAAAGCTATTGTACAGGATACAAAAATATATTGAAATTATCAATTGAATAAGCGGCAGTGCTATATATTTTCTTATATTTGCGGTTCGTTTGCATACAATATATTTTTTACAAAAAACGGAAGTACACAAATAACCTGACAATAAGGAAGTGATTGATTTCACTAAAACCCTATCAGCTATTCACTAGGTTTCTTATCACGTGACTGCAGATATTTTCTCGACGAATGACAGATATTGGGTTCTAGACTGCATTACTGTAAACTGCATTTTCGTTTCTTCTACAAGTTGGTCCATAATGAGCATTACATAAAAATTATTACGCTGTTTTTCATTCGCTTTTTATATATGTTTTGTACATATAAACCATGCAAGGGGCTCTGACTGTTATTTTCCCTCGGTATTTTAATGGTTTATTAATATATAGTGTGCTAGTTTAAAAAATACGGAAACCTAAACCTGCATGCATAGTAACAATAATTACTTATACAAAAACACACACATGATATGGATATAACAAAGAACAAATATATCATTCCACTTAAGTTGAGATAGTCCATGTCAATTATGTTGTGGCTCTCGATCTTGGAAATGTTTGGTAAATCTGCTTTCTATTATCCCACGAAAGTAACCTTAAAGTGAAATCCACCATTACTTAGAAATAATGCCGTACAGTACATGCATACTCGAATACTTTTACTAAGGAATATTTTATTATCATCTTCCCCAACAAAACAAATTAAACAACACATTTACTTAATTTTTTTTATGATATAGTCTACGTAAAGCAGATGGCGATAGTCATGTTTGCTTTTAAGAATTATCACCAGGAAATAGATGTAGTCATTTGATGAAGGGAACTGAATATTCCCCGAGAACTAAATGTAGTCAACAATAAGAGTGAACGTAGATTCAAGTGCAGATAACAGCAATATAATCTTTCAAAATATCGCTCATAATATGTGTGAACTTAGCAAAAGAGCAATAGAAGCGGAAACTGCATAAAGTGTAGCAAAAGTGCACTTCTAATTCCATATTACAAAACGAAGTAGAAAAAGATTCTGAAAACTGGAAAAAAGGGTCAGAATAAACAAGTTAAATGTTAAGTAATATATGGAACATGACGTACACATTCAGATATTCAAAAGCACAGGCAAATATACATGTGCAAAAGAAACAAAATATGAGGAGGAATTAGGATAAAATCGGTTTTCTGTGCTTCATTACTTTTATTCCTAGTATGATATATGCTGTTTTCCCTTACTTGTCTGTTTCTTTAAATGTTATGTTACGTTTAACACCGAACATGCCAGGTGTTCCTACGCTGTTTTCCCTTACATATTCTTTTTTCTTATTTTTGTTTCTAGTCGCATAATTCATATAATTCTATTCTTTTTTCTTATACATTTCCTTTTCACAACGTACATGTTTGTCATGTGCATTCTTAATATAATCCATATTCTTTCTATATCTGTCCACAGCGTTCTTTACTGGATTCTTTTTTTTTGTTTTGCCCAGTTAATGTAGCTGCTCAACAATTAAACCAACACAGATATAGTTGGCGTCTTTAAAAGCGAATAAGAATATATTACCAGATGAAGAAACGGAATTCACAAGGTGCAACACTAAAAGAAAGTGAATAATTTAAAGGAATATCATGTGGACCATTTCCTTATTATAATGGGGAATCCTATTTCACGTGTTACAGATCGATTTGTGTACTTCGTTTTCCCTTATTTTTATTTAGGATTAAGTTGATTTTTTTAGTAGATGAAAATTTAATCTGATTTGAAGATATTTTTAGAGAGTAAGACATGTCGAAACTAATATAGGATCATATGGTACTGATGAAAATAAAATAATATATTTTAAAACATGCATCATTATATTAGTATACTAACTTATAATATTGCAATCAATATTGTTCATAATTTTATTGTATGACAACATCGCACTTTATATATATACTAGATACCTCATGGGTCACTATATTGTATATCTATCTTTGAAAAAATGCGTATACAGAATTCATGTATAAATGTGCAAGTGAGTTTACAGGATTAATGTATAATTGCGCAATAATTAAATGCAGTCGTGCGCAAAAACATCGTGATCAGTGAAATATACGAAATTATTGCGCAAGTAGAAAAAAGTATGGCAGTCAGTGAATATAACGCATAATACATTAGATATAAAAGGTCTTAACAGCATTGCCTGTACATTAAATAAAATAATATTTCATAAAGAGAGTTGTAATGCGTTGACAGAAGTTGTAAGATGACAAAAGAGGAGAAGAATGCAACTGGAGTATATGCGTTAGAAAGGCGCCTCCTATAATTTTTGTGTAAACAGCGTAAAATCATGAGTAAATTAAATTACTAAGTAATATTTTAAGCAGCGACTGTGTAAAAGAAACTCTTTAAAAATAATAACATTTTGGAAATGTTTCTACTTATCTTGAAAAGCTTTGAATCATTTCTCTTTGTAAACACCCCGGATATCTTAGCATTACGTGAAACTAACCTACACTCCTCATTCCTTCTAACCAATTTAACATGCCTGGTTATCTCCCACTTTTCCATAAGGACTCGGCCAGACATATGCATGGGATTGGAGTCTATATTCGTAAGACCCTCCCACTGAGTAGTGAAACAAAGCTATAATCAGACGACCAGCCCGTCCTGTGCTTCAGGCTAAACATGCAACATTATATTAGCTACTCATATTTTCTCTACTGCCCCCCTTCAACCAAGGAGTGTACACTAGTAAACAAAGTCATGACTGCATAGATATAGCACACTCCCTCGATACTAGCGCACAAGTACATGTATTTGGTGACTTCAATGTCCCCAACAATAACTTGCATGGATTCTCTAATTACACAGGTGTAGTTGGTAGCACAACACATAGTTTCTCTATAATCAATTCCCTATCACTCACTTCTAGATCTATTTCTGAAAACAGTTCCCGATGACTGTAAAACAAATGCCCGCAGCCCACTAGGGGATGCTGATCAAGCTATGATAATGGCAGAAATCACCCTAAATTATTGCCCTAAAACTGTAGACTCACTACTCCAAACAACGAGGTATTACAAAAAGTCTGACTGGAAAGCCACCAGGGACCTCATCAGATATGGCCGATTGCGAAATATCTTTTAAGCGGAACAATGTGCAATGACACCACTGAATGGTTCAAAACTGCAATTGAGGCACATGTTCCCATACGGAAATTATATAGCAAGTCCCACTCTCTCCAATGGTTTTCTGCTTATGCAGCTGCCATTGCTCAAAGACAGCATGCGTTCTGCAAATTCAACCGACATAAATCCAGTTCAAACAGACAGACATATATAGAATCTAGAAGTAAGTGTAAGAGAGTAATAGCGACAGCTAAGACAAATTACAGCGAAATCACCAGAAAACGCATCGAAGGATAGACACTAGGAACCAGTGATTTTGGAAAATCTACAACATGTAGTAAATAATGGGCCGTAAAAGATTCTCCCACTATCAAACAATCGTAAGGTTTCTTGCACAGCAACCGACAAGGCTAATCTGCTTGCCCGTCGGTTTGCCTCAAACTCAATACTGGGCCCGGCACACCACTCCCTCCTTTACATTCTTTTTGCGAAGAGACGTCACATTAGTCGATTAAACATCACTACTTCTCATGTGGACCCGATATTTAGTTTCACAATAAATGCCTTAACGAATCTTTCTTTCCCAACAACTGGAAACCCGCTTCTGTGGTATCAGTCGTCAGGAATTCTGGTGAAAGAACTGACCCACTAAATTATCGGCCCATTAGCCTCCTCTCGCTTTTCACCAAATCATTTGATTACTTAGATAATCAAGCTCTAGTCCAACACCTAACAGCTGCTAAATTCCTGACTGACAAACAATATAGATTTAGGCAAGCCCGTTCCACAGATGATATCTTAACTGTCATCTCTGAACGTATATACCGTTCACTGGACAAAACAGGGGAGGGTGGTCATACATATATCTAAGGCTTTTGATAGTGTATGACACGATGGTCTTATAAGGAAAATTAAATCATATGGTATCACTGGAAGAATACATAATGTAATTAAATTCTTCTAAAGTAAAAGAAATTTCAAGTTGTCCTCGATGATCGTACATATAAACAATATGATAGAAATGTGGGTGTACACCAAGGGTATCTCCTTGGACATGTATCATTCCTAATATTCATAAATGGCCTCACTGATAAAATTGTTTCTTAGATGGGTATATTTACTGATGAAACCACTCTCTATAAAAGGCACGAGGGGGAAACAAATGAACACATATCTAAGGAAATGGCAGAAACACTAGAGGATGACCTCCAATCTGCTCATGGAATATGGAACAAAAATGGAGGGTCACATTCAATGCTGTCAAAACTAAGCCTGTTTCCTTCAATAACTACAGGAAACTCTCTCTGCCACCAACAGCAATGGTCAAGAACATATTACCTGAATGTACTTCCTTTAAACTCCTCGGTCTGACGTTCGCAGGGAACATGAACTGGAATAGATACATTAATAGCATTGTCAATGGTCGGCAAAGAAGGTGGGCTCTCCATACCGTGGTGGAAAATTACTTAGTCTTGAAAGAATCATGCCATGCCACCATTCGCACGTGTATGGAGTACTGTTGTCACATTTGGTCTGGTGCATCTACTGCCTGTCTTTAACTCCTTAACAACGTTCAAAAGAGAGTCGCCAACCTGATAGATCCTTAACTGCATCTAGGCCCTAGCTTCTGTCCCAACGACGAAATATTGCATCCCTCTGCCTGTTTTACAATTACTTTAATGATGAATGCTCTCACGAAATATAAACACTTGCACCCCCTCGACGTGAACACCCCCGTAAAACCCGACAAGCAGCTTAATTACACCCCTTTACAGTAGATACCCCTAGGTGTAAGAAAGCCTTCTACTCCAATATCCTTTTTCCTAGAACTGCTAACCTTTGGAATCGCTTCCGGGATTCTGCTTTCCCAACTGTACTGACATGCAGTAGTTCAAGTGTAATGTGAGATATATTGTCAGTCATCTCCCTTAATAATACCCCCGATAGTAGCCCCTTAATTCAAAGTGGCACTTGTTTGGGATGAACACTGGAATAAAAAAGTATTTTTGGCAAAAATTTCAAAGTAAAATCAGCTATTTTCTACACATTGAATGAAGTCGATTTTGGCAGTACACTTGCATTGTTAGAAATAATAATAACAAGTGGAATATTATAATAATGCCATTTTTCCATAATGTCCAACATTATTGGCATTTATTTTTCGAAAATATATGAAGGAAATACAACTTTTATAAAAAGAACAGGTCACATATCCAATCCAAATAGTTGTGGCTTTCTCCTTTAAAATTTGACCATCAGCTCGACGTGGCATGGGGTTGTACCTGCATCCATGCAGGCAAATCATCGCACTGTTATGAATCATTATAACTCAATTTTAAAAATGATTTCTGCTTTAACAGATAAATGTGCAATAAAATGTGTAATCGGAAAACAATTTTAGTTAAAACTATTGATCAATATTAAACTTTAAAAGGGAAGGCACTAGAGTTAAAAGACAAATTATTTTATTTACACTCAAACAATTCAAACGTTCGGTCAAAACTGACTATTCAGTACCTAATCATTGTAAGTAATGTCAATAACATAATGTGCACTTGGAAAACGTCACTAGAACTTTTCTTACTGTAATGAAATATTTGCGTGTTCAAATAAATATATTTATATTTGAAAATTACAATCCTCAGCGAATTAATTCTGAAATGATGAATTCCACTACAAATATGTATAAAATTTCAATGTAAAACAGCTATTGTGCATATTTTAATAAAGTTTATTTAACCTTATACTTGTATGGTAAGGAAAAATAATAACAAATTGAATATTCTCAGGGGTACTAACATTTTCCATATTTCAATTTTTATTCCAAAATGTCCAACAATATGACCTTTCTTTTGAAAAATATCCAAGAAACAAATAATTTAGAAAAATCAGGCCATATATCGAATAAGATCGCAAAAAATATTAGTGCTGCCCTTCTTTTTTACAATTCAACCACTACCTCACCATGGTATAGGGTTTTAACTGCATCCTTGCAAGTGAGCAATGACAGCCCTATCAATAATTTAAACTCAGAATTTTGTATGTGTTTGAAAATATTGCATTATGTGATACTTTTACTGTGATACTTAGCACATTTTATTGATAAATATATGCTATTATTTCTGTTGTTGTTAATGTTGTTGGTAAATATGATTTTAAAAAGTTAGCTATTTTCTTGAAGAAGATTTCTGCCTTACAGAAGAATCTTCGAAAAATATTTAACTAGAAAATTATTTCAACGAACACTATTAATATTAACCTATAAAAAGAAAGATACTAGAATTAAAAAAATAATATTTTATTTACACTCAATCAGATGTGCCTTATGCACTAATAAAAATGTAAATGGCATGTTGTTGCACTTTTAAAGATTTTAAAGATTTATAAATGTTCTCATTATAAAAACAACTACTATATAGATTATATTTTTTTACATAAAAAATAAAATGAATAGCATATAAAACATCAGAAGAACAATTTTAAATCTGTAAATTATCAATAAATATTGTCATAATAAAATACATTTATTACATTACTTTTAATTTGTAAAATTTATACTTATTTCAAATTTTAAAAAGAGTAGTAAAATGTCAATTACATTTTTATTAGTGAATAAGGCACATTTTATTGAGTGTAAATATTTTTAATCCTAGTATCTTCCTTATTATAGTTTAATATCAATAGTTTTCGGTAAAATAATTTTCAAGTTAAAAATTTTGTTGAACTTTTTTTTGTTGAGGCAGAATTTATGTTTTCTTCAAGAAAATATATATTATTACCATTTTATGAGCGGTGGTTTTTCTGTTGCTACGGTTTGGTAAGCAGGGAAAACGGTAATATATATATATATATATATATATATATATATATATATATACATATATATATATATATATATATATTTGCTCAGCAATAGTATTGATCATGAAATATATATATGTATATATACATACACACACATATATATATAATATTATATTATATTATAAAATATTATTATATGCAAAGAAGGTATACCGATGGGCATAGATACAGTGACCCTAAAAAAGAAACTCCGTGCTTGTTCATTTTTTCCAAAATTGCAAATTTAAACACAATTTTTTTTTACATATTAAACAACTTATACTGCATTTAATTTGCCTTTTAATTTTCTATTTTTTACCATGTTCATGCTTGACATTAAATTGAGGTATCATAGTGTTTTTGTCAACTTAAAAAAATAACTGCAAATAATGAAGGCAAAAAGAAAGCCTGCAACGACAAAGGAAGTTAATACGAGCTTAAACTATTTACTATTCAGGTATTCTCATGATCGAATATATACTTTTTAGCATGTTTAATCGTAACTGCCGATGTCATAAGACATAAATATTAATCTATATACTTCAACTCTCTTTGTGATCGTCAGGTGCTGAAATATCTTCACCCTGCTGATTTCTCCAATCGAGAAATAGGCCGTAGATTGAGATATGAAGAAAACAGAAGGAACGACGATGAAAAATACCAAAACACATGCAGGGTTTTTGGCGCCTCAAAATTTGGTCGTTCTTATGTTACTGCGTACAGGATGGACACTGCTATCAACATTGGCAACATCAGAAAGAGATCGTAAACAGCTCTCTGAATCTAAAAACTGTGTAATCTTGTTAAAAACTGCTACCTATTCATAGTAAAGAAGAGATTGAAAGAAGTGTTCCAAAACGCAAGCTAAAGATGTTTGTAAATAAATTGTAAATAAAAAGTAAATGACAAAAGAGTCGTCTAGACTTCTTTCAATGCCATGAAAATCGAGACTGTTTTTATTATTCGAAAGTGATTTTTAGCGAGGAAAGCAATTTCAATAGGATAGGCAGTGATGGTAGTCAGTACGTCCGTCGAAGAAAGGACGAAGCATATAATGGTAAGTGCACAGTCTAAACAAAGGTGAGAATTATTATTCCCAATGATCCAGAGCCAATACGTCGCTTGAAGATCGAATTAATTCGACGAACTACCGATTGATCGTTTTATTTTACTACTTTGTTCGAAATTAGTATAATGATTTCATCTTCTTGTAAGGACAATGCTCCCATTAACACAGCTTGCAACGCTAAAAGGTTACTTGAACAGCATGATATTCCGTGTTGTGATTGACCTTTACAATCTTCAGACCTCTATCCTATCAAAAACGTATGCCATTTCATCAAGATACATATACGCAATGACAAATGGAAGAATCATGTACCAATATTAAAAATAGGGATTCCCTTTCACCAGAGTATTTCCGGAGACAAATTACAGAGACGGGTAATATATTTTGAGGCAGTCAGATTGCAGAATGGCTATGTTATAAAATTGCAAGCCGTTCATTGCGTTCCTAGTGAGAAGCATTAGGAAAGAACTCATGACATTAGTATTTTCAATTTGGTGTTCTACGATGACTAAGCGGGTGAATGCATGGATTTTGAAATCTAAGATTTCTAAGCGCATTTTAGCGTATTAAAAAGTTCGAAATGCTTTTATATGTAGTTTTTCTGCTATTTTTTGGTTTCTAAACAGATATATTATTTTAGGTTTTATACATATATATATATATATATATATATATATATATATATATATTGGACGGAAACAATTTGCTGTATACTTCTTTTTATCCTTAGGTTTTCCGTATAATCCTTATGTTAAAATCGAAACTATTAATAAATATTCCATATATGTTACTGTTACGAGCGCTTTCGATTAGTTCACGAAGTACATTCAGGTGCTGAGAAAGTAAAACTGCAAAGGAGTGAAAATGGAAATTACAAAGTTAAAAGTAATATATACATTAAACCGCGTTAGGTGATGGTAAATCTAAATATATAAAGTTGAGGAGGTCGATTAAAAATTAAGGTATTACAATTAGCAAGTTTATAGGCAATGTTGGCAAAGCCTGTCCCTTACGTGCTACGCCAGACATTTTAATAACTAAAACCTTTCTTAGATTAGAAGGGAGCAGTTGTGTGTGTTTTTTAATCAAATGTTGATATATAGCGCATCTATTGTTTAATTGCATATTGATTCGCCGTGACAACGTTGTCGTCGAATGCCCAATTTATGTATTATTCATATATTTATTTTCCGAGTTACATTCTCCTATAAAACATTTGGTTCTATGCATTACCTTGGTTTGTTCCAACGTTTTTATAGCCGGTGAAGAATTGTGTTCTTAACTGCTTGTAGTAAATAATAAATTTAAAGTTGCTGCCAGTTGCTACCAGATACCTACGGACGATATTTTTAATTACAATTTTTTTTATTCTAAAGTTAGATGTCATTTGATTTTGAGTAAAATATATTAATACAGTTAGCATTATTGTGCTGACTAATATTATTAGAGTTTTCAAGGGATTGAAGCATTCGTTTTATTTGTTCAACAACGATGTAGTTCGGAAAGTGATTGCTGATGTTTAATGTTTGGTTTTATTTTAAGAGTAATGCAAGTTTTTGGATGATATTATTTTAACGCGATTTAATAAATTCTATTTTTTATCTATGTAGGCACTCACTCTAAACGTTCAGGAGGCGGGTGTTTATACTCGTTGCTGAATGATATACCAAATTATTAAAAATATTATTGGACGTATAATTATGACCGTAAAGGAGTGAACTTTTATTATGATTATTATTCTTATTATTATGATTATTATTATTATTATTATTATTATTATTATTATTATTATTATTATGATTATTATTATTATTATTATTATGCTTATTATTATGATTCAACTCTACTCGGAACGTAAGGATCGATCTTTTTTTTTTAAATATCCTGTAGTTGATATATCCTTTCATTATTTACAGCTAAAACAAAAATGTCGTCAGCGTAGCGTCGATATATAGGGAGATTTATGTTATTTTAAATAGTTTTTTCTTTAGATTAGCCATGTAAAATTCATATTGTGTTGGTCTGAGGACTGCTCCTATTGCCATTCTATTTATTTGAGTATATATGTTATCGTTAGGGGGATCTTGAAAGGGTCCGTATAGTGCAGATAAATAGTAATATTTTAATTATTTTTTTTGATTAATTATAAGTGGGGGGACAGACAAATTATTATAAATGTTGTTGATAATTATATCTATTTTTTCTACTAGAGGTACATTAGTAAAATTATTTCTACATCCAGAGAAGCAATTATTGTGTTTCCCGGTTGCATCGATTTTAGTATTTGCATTAATTCGTGCGTGGAATTAACTCTATATTTGCTTGGAATATAATAATAAGTTCGTTTAGTGTTTTTGTTGGGACGTACTTTTATTTATTTGTATCTCTTCTATAATGATTTGATTGGAGAAATTCCCCTCTGGAGGAAAAAAACTTAGATTTTCATCATCATATGGCATGTACATATTTATTATATCTAGATTATTAGTGCTCCTCTTATTTAACTAAAAGACGGAGTATTAGGCACATATATTCGTTATAATAAACACTATAGTTCATACTAGGAACAACCCCATTACAATTGCGACAATCTTTCGAGGAAGCAGTCCCTTTTTTCGTTCTAAATAACAGGTTCTGTTATTGCCCCTTCTCATCACTAAAAGTATTTTTGCACTTCCGATGGATGTCTGCATTATAAACTATATCATATACTAATAAAGATAATCTGATCTGATCATTTCTTAATTTTAACATGATAAAATATTTCTTCTCAAATTCTGTAAAATCTCATTGGCTGAGAGCTTACAATTCGTTTCTTCTAGAATCTAAATCTAATTACAAAAAACAATGCTCCAGAAAATTAAATATATAGTATCACTCTTTACAAGAGCCAATTGTTTTTAGTAATATAGACCAAAGAAGAGCATAACACCCAACTGCGACTAGTCGATACATTCTTTTAGCCTTTACATTAAATATACCGCTGACGTAAACTGTTTTTATACAGTAGCACTAACGTGCTAAACATGTTTATGTTGATATAAAATACTATTTTCTCGATGCATTGGCCCATGCTGATAGGACATTATTTTAATTTTTTTGTAGGTAGATAAACATTTCTTTTTCATAGCACGGTTGACTAAAATTCTTTCTTTATGCTAAATAATTGTTCTCCCACAGTTACGCTTCCGAGCTAAATCTTTCTTGTTTATATAGATCGTACATGTTGGTATTAAATACGGTTTTTGAACACGTCGGCACATGCTGATACGAAATTATTTCTTCTTTTTGTTTAGAAAGCCTGATAAATCTTTATTGCCTTTTTTAGTGCGATTGGCTAATATTCTTTTTTCGTACGTTAAAAAAACTAATATACGGATGAAGTGAATAATATAGCCGAGACCCCGGTATTGGCAATATTTTATCCAGTACAATATTTTGGTTGACACACATTTTATCATATCCAGAAATCGACAATTTAAATACTTTAAAATCTCTTAAAGTGTGATATTGAAGCTTTTAAACTGTCTATTTCTGACTATTTGCATAGTGTCTTCGCGTGTGTGCGTGCGTTTGTGTATGTGCGTGTATTTGTTTGTGTTTGTGAGTGAGTGCGTCCATGTGTATGTCTGCATTCGTGTGTATGTTGGTATGGTGTATTTGCGTGTATGCGGTTGTATACGTGTTTATCTGTTTGTGCATATGATTGCGTGTGCATGTGTTCATGTGTTTGATCGTGTGTGTGTGTCTGCGTGAATGTGCGCTTGCGCGTATGTTTGGGTACGTGAGTGGATGAGTATGTTAGCGCTTCTATGTGTACGTGTGTGTCCATGCGTTTTTCTGTGCAATGCAACTCAATTTAATACATGCGTTAACCAGGCTTAACAAAGGCAACGCGTGACCGAGCGGGTTATTGTTATTAAATGGTTTACTTCCATAGACAATATACCCATCGACATGCATGATTTTTGCTTTTAATGTTTACTAGTATAGGTAAGTATGCAAATTTTGACACTAGTATCTGCAGTCTATTGTTGTACAATTAAACTCCGACGAATACACTACTGCAATGCACGATTTTTGTTAACTTTTTTAATGTAAGAAATGTTGTTGGCGTTTTTTTTTCGATATAAACAACTGGAAAATGCTGTCATTTTTTATTCTCCGCTACTTTTTTTTAAAAGATGTTAACTTTTTTTCTTATTGATCTACGAATGAGACGCACCTTATTTTGTTGTGATGTATTTTGTTTTGTTTTTTTATTACTAAATATAAGTACGTACATAGAGTATGTAATATCGCTAAAATAAATGCCAACAGCGAATCTAACATTTTAACTCGATATTAAAACATGCATTCTTAGTAGGGGAGTCATTTTAGCTTAATAGTAGTAGACCAAACTGCAGATACATCTGTAATTATTGCAGCCCTATCCAATAATGACGAGATTCAAAGGTAGAAACACACATGACCATGGGTATACCTTCTAATGACGTAATATAAATTAATTATTAAATAAAATTTAATCCCCACAAAATAAGAGGCGACTCATTCACACACACACACACATACATATATATATGTATATATATATATACATATATGTTTATATATTAATATATATAAAGCACCATAATATTACATAACCCTTATTATTTATTATTCAAGCAAAAAAACATACCCACATATATATATATATATATATATATATATATATATATATATATATATATATATATATATATACATTATTAGTATATCAGCGTTTAGATATAAATAGTATAATGTAGTGTTAAAGTTGTTCTCAATCTCTTGCCCCCCCTCACCGAATTAAATAAGCTAAAGTTAGGAGGAGGTAAATTGTTATGGTTATTTTGTGTAGGAAATAAGTATAACGACTTGGAAAGCGTCAGTTGTTTATGCAATAGATCTTCTTTGAACAATCAGCATAAACAATACCAAGATATTCACGAGTAAATAGCAACTTGGCTCATATCGATATGAATCACGTTTAACATCTTGCGAATACTTGATACTTACAACGTAGATCTTGGATCGATCTTTGCGTTTACATATTCAATTAGTAAAACGCGGCGGATATCTTTTGAATTGGAATCTATTTAAGTTAATATTAATGATTAGAGTCACCCAATATGTACACTTATAAGTAGCATTAGTCGAAGACTTTATTTTATATCTCCTTTTAGGTCTAATAGCAGATGAATTAATTATTCGTTCAATAATTAAAAACGTTTTTTGAACTCAAGTCATTAAATCAATTGCTGTTACTTGAAATGTGAACTATATCAGTAGAAAACAAGTTTTTTTTGTATGAAATGATTTATTTTTTTAAAGAAGTATGATGGAAATGTAATTACATAGTATCCGACCGCTACCAAAGAAAGTAGACACGATACCACGAATATCATCACCCACTACATTACAACAATTTCGAAAATTCCTCCACATAGTAAATTTTTATGGAAGGTTTATAATTAATTGTGCCAACAAACTTCTCCGCTCAACCACTGTGTTGAAAAACTCCCCACACACATACAAAAAAGATGTTTAAATACAGCTAATCAATGAGGTGTTAAATTTGTTTGATTTAGTAAATAGGAGTTAGCTTCTGTTCAGTGTTTGCCACGCCCTGCACCGAACGCTCTTTTGTCATTGACAGTAGATGCTTTTGACTCTACCATTGGATCAGTTCTCCAGCATTCCTTAGATGGAGTTACCCCAACACTTGCCTTGTTCACTTGCCACATCATATCGCTGAATGGCGCTGCAGCACTTTTGACCGAGAACTACTAGCAATATATCTGTCTGTCCGACACTTTCAACATCAGCTCGTTGGACGGAAGTTTGTAATCTTCACGGATCAAAAGCCATTCATGTCCGTCTTATCAGCCAAAGCCGATAAGTATCCTCCTCAAGTTTTCCATCATTTATACTATATATCGCAATTTACCAGTGATATTAGACATATTTCCGAAATTAACAACGCAGAAGTCGACGCACTGTCCCGACCACCGATGAACGCCATCACAACTTCTGCCTTCATTAATCTAAAAGCTATATCACGGGACCAACCAGCCTTGATAAATTTAGACTTTACATAAGGAAACTATTCTTGCTGAAATTTTTCCTATTTCCATTCGCCTTGGAGAGGACTATACTCTTTGACACTGATACGTGGGTCCCTAGATCTCTGATGCTCGAACAACACAAAAGCATAGTTTTTTAGGCACTGCGAAGACTTTCACACCCGGACATTGCGGCATCAGTAAAGCTCGTCACATCCCATTTTTTCGGGCCAAATAAGAGAGGAATCATAACCGAGTAGGCCCGCGCTTGTCTTCAGTGCCAACGCACCAAGATTCACTGACATGTCCGAGCTCCACTCGAACGTTTCCCTTTTCCTTAAGCACGGTTTCGACACGTCCGAATAGACATATATGGACCGTGGCCGTTTAGGTAAGGCTATTCATATATATTGACATGAAAGCCACCCCAAAAATCGAGATCTCCGCCGAAACTCTTTCGTTTCCTCATGGATTGCTTATTTCGGCGTTCCTGAACAAATAACACCTGATCGCAGTCGGCAGTGTGCAGCTTATTCCTTTTGTGAGTTGTCATGAATATTAGGTGCCCAATATATTCACTTAGTCATTTATCATCCAGCTTCAAACGGAATGGTGGAGCGGTTTCATAGGAAAATCAGGACAGATTTGCGTGCGTTCCCAGAGACACGGTTTTTGTCAGAAACGGTATTCATTGTTCTACTCGGCTGTCGTGTTGCCGTTAAAATAGAATTAGGTTACTCGTCTGCAGAACTACTGTGTGGGACTAACCTGGCTTTACCAAGGAAAATGTTTACACCTGAAAATTCATCCAACACAGAAATCTCGTCGTACTTCCCACGGGTTTGGACATATTTTTCGAGATTAACCCTCCCCGTATTCTCGTACACAAATGATCCCAGCCATGTCCTGAGAGATATGGATGAATGGAATCATATATTCATTCGAAATACGCGTCCGTGGACCTTGGAGCCTTCCCTATCTGTAGCCATTCAAATTTATGGAAAATAATATTTCAAGCTAAATATAAATGGCCGCATCAAGACGATGTCTATGGCAAAATAGACTTCAAAAGTACCATGCTGAATGTGGCCGACACAGGCATTTTTTGCCCTTTACAATTACCGATACAGGCAACTAAACAAGCAACTCAACCATACAAAAACGAGAGCAGGGAAGATAGTTCACCGCCCCAGGAAACTCGCAGAGATTACTGTACCTAAATTCTACGATCACCTTCCCCTATAGACAAATCTGTGTTTAACAGCCGTTCTTGATGGGGAGCCTAGTAGCAGAGAAGATATCTCTCTGTGAAATCGAGCGAGACTCAAGCTAAAATATACATATAAATCGACTCACACAAAAAGAAAAGTGCATAAAACCGGTGTACAACACATACTATCTGAGTATCCACCGCGATAAACGAACCTCGCTAAATTAGTTAATTAGAGCCGAGCTCATTATTTTTTTACTTATTTCTCGAGTAATTTTACCAATAGCGTCGTGTCATTTATTTCTCACGTTTTCGGTGAATGTTATTCAAGTACTCATGGAAAAATAAATACATATATTATTGTATTTCATTTTAGTTAGAAAGAAAAAGAATTTGTAATTCATTGTTACAAAAATAATAACAGGGGAAATACATCTCTGATAATAATAAAAAATTAAGTTAGCCTCATATTGTTTTCAAGTTTCCAATTAGATGTTTAAGTGTGATGGAGACGAACGATTTTATCGCAGTAATTTGGTAAGTGTTTTCGCAAAGTTTTCAATATTTTCGTTTTCGAGACGATTTCTTCCGTAGCAACTTTTTTTTCTCGTTGACACCCTCATAACTAATAGCGGAAATGTTGCTCGCATGTCATCTTCATTTTGGTTATATAAAGAGAGTTAACAAAAGTTATGCTCTTGGCCGTGCAAGGCCCTATACACTTTCGCTTATAACGTCGCTAGTTAATTCTGCTTCTTCGGTTCCTGCTCTGCTCGTGCTGATAATATTTCGTTTCAGACGTCGTTAACTCTGTTTCTCTTTTATAAACCGCCTTTTCTCTGTTAATTTACTTTATTATTTATTTTATTTTTAGTCATTTTTTTATTTTATTTTTATTCTTTTTATTTTATTTTTAGTCATTTTATTTTATTTTATTTTTAGTCATTTAAAAAAAATTGTAAATATTTATAACGGACTGTTGACAATGTCTATTATATTGAGCACACACACGCACACACACGCACACATACACGCGCAACCACACCCCCCACACACACACACGCCCACACACACACACACGCAAGGAAAATGTAATTTCTAAGGAAATTCTAGAAAAAATCAAGAATTATGTTGAAAAAGTGGAGCAGATAGTGTTTATATTGAATTTAGAAAATTAAAAGGACTAATTGATAGATGTGGAAAAGAAAAAGACAAAATATTATAGTAAAAACAGTATAATTAATATATAACTTAAAATATTTCAGCATTAATAATGTTTTAAATAATTCAATTGAACATTATATATGAATTCGTAATGCTGCAATATTTCGAGTCATGATTGATTACAGGTTTTACTAGAATATATATTTTTTCCAGTTTAACCAAATACTCCTTTTACGTATCAAAGTTAAATGTTAACCAAATTACTTTCCATAATTGAATTTTTCTTTGTTATATATATATATATATATATATATATATATATATATATATATATATATATAGTTATAGTTATGTATATATAAAGGCAAACTGAAAATTAAAGACAAAAACAACGAAAGTAAACGTACACATCAATACTTATATATGTATGGTTTATAAATCTAAAAATTGTTTGCACTATCGAAAAGAAGAAAATCCCGATTAGCATAGAATACAAGGTGTAGAAAATAATTAGGAATAGGTATGGTAAAACTGTTAACATAAAGGAGGTTTTAGAATTACGAATATGCAAACTCATCGATTTTCGAAAACAAGATACGATGTGTTGTACAATCTTACATTATCGCACACACAATCGACACATAGATGTTTCAAACATTCTATGAAGCCGATACTTGACGTAATTTTCCTTGCGCGATTGCTGTTCTGCAGTATATTTTAGGGCTTTCGTTTCAACCTACTTGGTTCGCATACATTTTTTATAATTTAGCACAATCTTTTAGACGCTTACAGGTGGGGTTACAATTTTGAAGATTACTTGCACAATTTTTCGCATCGTTCTGTACATATTAGTACTCCCACTCGATGTTATTTTTCTTTATATATTTTCCTGTCCATAATTTTGGCGTGTTTTCATTTTAATTGAATAATAATCGCTCCACACTAAATTATAGCTACTATCCATGTGTTCATTTTTTTCGCGTAATATTAATACGAAACAAATGTACTATTAAGTTGTATTATTTCCTCTATACTTTCTTTCATTTAGACTTTTTAAAAATATTTATATGGCAATGCTTAAACCTTATCTTTTGTCTCAGGCTTTTTTTATCATTACCCTATCCCAAAAGTTTTTTACGTTCAACGGTAAAAGTCTAATTCCCACAATTTTCTTATTTCGATAAAAGCAAGGCCGAAAAACTGCTGAAACAGCTGGGTGTCTGAACGGAGCCTTTAGATCAGGAAAAACTACTGAAGGCACATAACAATGGTGACATAAGAATTTTCATGGCGGTTACGAGTCTTGAATTTTATGAGCATACAATTCGGTTGTCGCATATAGACAACGATATATTAAAGGCCTTAGTTGAGTCCAATCAATGCACAACTGTTCGAAAACTTGCTGCAAAGAAGACATAACGCATTTGACGATTTCCAACCACTAGAGAGTGATTGGAAACAAAGCATAACTTGGCAAATGGGTGCCTTTCAAATTGAAGAACAACGAAATAAACGCCGTTATAAATGTCATATTCTCTTCTTTTACACAACAAGATCGACCCGATAAGTAGCCTGTTAGTAACTTGCGATTAAAAGAGAGTCTTTACGAAAACCAGCGACGCTCAACCTAGTGGTTAGACACCAACGAAGCCTTACGATACTTTCCGAAGCGTGAGTTGCACCTAAAGAAGATGATGCTGAGTGTTTGGTAGATTGCAATCACCCTCATTCATTGTAATGTTTTTTTTTAATGCAGGCGAAACCATTACGGCGGAGATGTACTGTCAAATATAGATAAAATGCATCGGCAACTAAGACAACAACCCCCAGCATTAGTCAACAGAAACTTCCAATTCTTTTCTATGACAATACTTGGGCGTACTTTCCTTAATCAACATGCAGACGTCGAAGGAAGTAAAATACATATTCTGCTTGATACGACATACTCTCCAGGCATCTCACCTATCGACTTTTAAGCATCTCAACAGCTTTGTACGCAAAAAATGCTTCAAAAACCTAAGCGATATCGAAAACGCATTCAACGACTTCATTTCTAGATTTTTACGCACTTGCATAAATACGCTTGTTTTGCGTTGGCAATAGTGTTTTGATTGTGATGGTGCTTAGTTCTATCAATACGCTTTTGCTTGAGCCAAGATATGTTCATCTAAATTAAAATGTTTAAAACCACAAGGAAATGCTTGTCTACTAGATAGAAAATGTTTTTTATCGAATGAAATTATGTCAATGCTTGATCACCTATCGAACGGGATTTAGGTAAAAATCTCTGGTGTATAAATGCATGCTCCTTTCCGTCTCATAATAATTGAAAAAAAAACTATTGTTAAAACATCTGATTAAATTCGCATAGTATTGACATTAAACATTAAAAACATAAGATCCATGAACTCATATATGTCTTAAAACAAATAAACTTTGATTCACTGTATGTGATCATTTTTATTTTTTTATTATTCTAAGTAGCAGTATCTTTAATAACGTACTGAAAAAAAAAAACTTCATATTTTCAATGTCTATAACTAAAAAGGAAATGATGTAAATTTAATGTCTGTTGAAATTCATATTTTCTAGTACTAGACAGTGATGAGCAGTTTGTCTTTCATAACCTATTAACTTTGTTGAGTCCTGAAGGTCAAGCAAGATTCTCCATCGATATAAATTACAAAATTACGTCTTAAAACGAAATTACATGTCAGCAACACGCGGAAAAGTAACAAATCAGCAGACATTTCCAGCCAGAAATATCGATCCTGTACAAATAAAACTAAAACTAAAAAAACTAAAAATATAAAATAATTCTACAACAGTGTGCGTACTTTATAAAATATATGTCTTTATGTGTTTGTTAGACGACATTCTTTAATTCGACTCATAACAAATAAAAATACGTAGAATATAACTGGATTTTCACTTTTTTATTCATACAAATGTTACGCTTGGAGACGATCTAATTAATTCAACGGAAAGACGCTTGTAAAAATGCCAGCCAACTTGAGGGATAATTTAATGCGACAACGTATAGTTTTATAAAAAAATAAAACATGTATGAGATGAGGAATACAATGAAGCCCATCTTTATTATTTACACTGACGCATGTGATGCTCACATACATTTATAGATATGTATGGGCGTAGATAGATGTGTAATATTTTATATGTTTTCTTCGTGTGAAGCATGGTTTATAAATTATGTATATAAATCTTAATTCAACCATATTTAAAAATATAGTTTAGTATGTTTTCACAAATCAGTGCTATGTACATCGACATATTGATGTGGTAATATTGATAATCACTCGTAGCACCGAACTCTCGATTATAACTGATCATGTTCTCTAGTTGAGACTCATCCCTCCACATTGAACGATTTTATTAGATGCATTTTTGCACTTTATAATGACGTTAAATATACAGTTTCTACTTAGTTGTGTAATGATGCGACTTTATTTAAACAACACACACCCATATATATATATATATATATATATATATATATATATATATATATATATATATATACATATATATATATATATATATATATATATATATGGTTGCCTTATTAGTTTGTATGTGTGTCACTGATTCCTGTACCTTGAAATATTTTATTAGATGTATGTTTGTACTTTATAATGACATTAAATATACAATTTATCGTTAGTTGTGTAATGATGCGACTCTATTTAACCCCCACACACAAACGCACACACACATATATATATATATATATATATATGCATATATATATATACATATATATACATATACATATATTTATATGGTTGCCTTATTAGTTTGTATGCATAACACTCATGAATATACACGTTGCAAAAATAAACACCGACTTATTGTTTTATGAAGCTTAAATATTAGTTATTAGTACACTCTATAATAACAAAAATTGCCGTGGCTGTCATTAATACGGCTTGTTAATACTGATGGTAACATTTACAAATTAAACTCAAGGACACGTTATAAAAACACCCCATTGGTTGACAGATAAATTATCTCTAGTTTTTAATGAGATGACGTTATATACAAACAAATAAATTTAACTCAATAACATCCGCCTCCAAAATAACAACGGTTTATCCTTTGTCAATTAAGCAGAAATTGTGAATAGAGTACACAGAAGTGAGAAGTGAATGTTACATTGCTTAAAAACATTGACATGATATTGATTAATAACAGATAATAATATATCTAGCAGTTTCTAATTATGGAAATAATTCGCTTTTAGTGAAAAAAACACCATCTCCAATTACACATATCTGTACTTTTGACGATAATTTATGCGTAGATTTGAAGGACTACAATTGTTACTAAATAATTTGGATAGAGAGTACAAAATATATAATTTGTGTAATGTATACTTTAATAATTACGCATGGAACATATAATCTAAACAATGTATGTAGACTGCCAAAATACTAGATATTATACAACTTACGCAGTGCTATATTGTATTTAATAAGTAGTCGATACTCTGACGACGAAAAAAGTGTATGTGGTATTGTACAATTAAAAAGAAAACATTATTAGCATGTAAATGCAGAGAATAAGAAACATATTTACTAGCTGTTAACTCTTATTCAACCTTACATGTTTTCGCTTCAGCATGGTATATTTATAAGTGTTACATTTATGAGAACAGACCGTCGATAAATGTAGATTTTATTAACTAATATGTTTTTGTGTATGTCTAGTTACTTTCTGTTAATGGCTGCGTTTATGATTTAGAATGGTACAGTTTACTAGCAAGCCATAAGCGCTGTGTTTTTCGTAGTCATCACCGCAGTTATCATAGGTTACGCTTTATTCTATGCCACTCTGTAAATTTCATTGTCAGTTAAAATAACACGTGTTATATTTTTTATATTTCTTATTCTTATAATTCTAGATTTCGGTGCTTTCTACAAATTTAATTAATTTGGCAGTTCACAAAAAGTTGCAACTGTGATTCCTTATTTGCAGGAAAACAAGCGGGAGTATCTGCTGTCGTCCGAGATTCAATAGGGATAAACGAATGTTCAATATTTCCAACTCATATATACGTATTTGAAATATGGAAGATTCGTATGCCTCATTCAAGCTCAAGCAACGTCAGATCTCCTCGGTTGTTTGACATAATATTTTTTTGCCATCGACAAGTAAATTCGACAATTTTTTAATCAAAACGATTAATGTCTGTTCTAATTTGGAAACAAGTTACGCATTTATTACCGCAGTACACTGCATATTGTTATTACATTTCACTGCAGAAGATGTGCTGTTGATTTATTAAAATTGTTTAGATAAAATGTTTGAAATTAGGTTTCAAATAGAAACGTAAACTGCCAAAATTTAACTGTGGTTTAAACTTTACTATCTTACTGTCTAAAGTATCACTATATATTATAACAAAACTGGTATGCAATAGCATTAATAATAATAATGATAATAATAATAATAATAATAATAATAATAATAATAATAATAATAATAATAATAATAATCTATATATTAATTTGCTTGTCCGTACGGTGTCACGTCATCATCATCGTAAACATTAATTAATGAAACGCGTCATCATCATCGCAAACATTAATTAATGGTAATTATCTCCCTTTAGTGTTCAATCCTTATCAGTTAAAAATCATTAACCCTTTTATCTCCCAAAAGTTCCCGAACAAAAAAAAAAATAATAATAACTGTCTATTTATGGTTCCGGATTATTTTAAAGACAGTTATGCATAGAAGGTATCGTTCCAGTTTAAATAGTATAGTGTTTTACTTACATTTTTAACGATGTGTTATGTTTATTATTGTAGGAACGCTTATTCTATTTTATTCAGTAATAAATATATTTTTTACATTTAACGCTACGAGTACGTTTTTTTTACTGTGCCACTTTATGTTTTTATTTACTTTTGAGTGAGCCTTACACAACAAAAATATGTTTAGAAATACATGTTACAAAAGTAAAGAATGACTTTATTAAATAAATCACCAAAGTCACCATTCGCAAATACACAGTCAACACATATTTTACGTCTTGTTCTGTTTTGTTTTTTTCTACGGCATATCAATCCTTTTTCGTGTTATTTAATGCCGAATCGAGTAATTTTGTAGCATTTATACAGCTTCACGTTGTTTACATAGTTATTACTTATGTTTTGTTCGTTTTATTTTGCTTCTTTTATAGGCATTTATCTTCTAATCCCCACCGACAGGGCGTACATATTTAAATACTATAAAAAATGGACACAACAATTTCTTTTTAATATAAAATAAAACAGTATTTCATTACTTACGATTTAATTTATTTAAAGAAATATTTATTTCCTATTTAAAGATTTTCAGTATATTTTATTTAACTGAAGAATTTTTCCATTAATTTTATTACATTGTTAGGTGAAGTTTCGGTAAATATCCAGATACGCTACTACAGAACACCGACCACTCTAATTTCTTTTTTATATAGGTAACTGTGGTCGCTGACGACGAATCTGATAGATGCCCAAACATCACATCCGCCCCCATACTCGCGCCCCCAATGTACACAGTAAAATGTTCGGAAAATGTTAAATGGTGTTCTAATTGGTAAATGTCGGTGCGTTACTTTTTGAAAATTTGAAAATTCTGTGTTCCAGGTAAAAAAAAAAACAACAGATAAATTATTCTCCCCTACTCCAACTTGGAGTGCTTTCCTTTTCTGGTTTTATTTCTTTTTCAGCTAATTTTAAATTTTCCACCCAAAAAGTGCTATAATGCATTTTTGAAAATTAGAAAATTCTATGTCCTGGAAAAAATCCCCTCCTTCCAACGTAGTTTGCTTGGTGAAGCCGTCATTTATATTACAACGTGCATGCGCGTAGCATAAACGGAAGCTGCAAAATGGTGGAAAGTAGTTCGTGAGTTCAGGGGAAAATACCATGCAAACGGTAAATTTTCCCCAGATTTGACCATCAGATTCGTTGTCAGCGACCTCAATTTCCTATAAAAAAACAAATTAGAGTGGTCGGTGTTCTGTAGTAGCGTATCTGGATATTTACCTTTTTTTTCTTATTTCAAAAAAAGTATAAAAAAAAGATACAAGACCATTAAATTTTTCTTTATTAAATCGCTATTTAGGTGAAGATTCAAAATAGTAAACTCTTCTCCCCATAACCGTTTTTTATGCAGTAAAATACTTTGTTTCAATAATTATGGGTTAAATAAATATGTATTCCTTATTTAAAGATTTACTGTATATTTTATTTAACTGAAGAAATATTTATTGTTCATACATATATTTTTCTCTTATTTTTTTACATTGTTAGGTGAAGTTTCAGAGTAGTTAACACCCCTCTTCATATTAAGAATGGCTTTCAGCATGATTCTTACAATAGTGTATTGATTTTTCTTATTTAACAAAAATTATAAAAAAGATACAAGAACATTTTAAACATTTTTTTCGTTAAATCATTATTTAGGTGAAGGTTTAGAATAGTCAAACCCTCTCCCCTTATTAAGAATGGCATTTTATTATTTCAGCATGATGCTTACATTTTTCTTAATATAAAAAAAACAAGAAAATGTTAAGCTTTTTTTTAAATTAAAATGTTAGATCAAGTTCGGAATAACTTACTTTATAGCCAATTAGCCAGCTTATTTAACTATATAACATTGCCAATAAATTTGATAGGTATAACCTACCTCACATCATTTTGATCATCGAAAAATCAAAAGTTAACTGTACTTCGTAATATTTACAGAAACACTTCATTTTCTATGCATGTAATACACAAGAATCTGAATATTATAACAGATTACAATGTTTTTTATGGAAAAAAACTTTTGTACAGAAAATTCAAAGTGTTCTATTTATATTATCAGGAAGTTGTTATGCATTAATTGAAATCTATATCAATAATTCGACTTAAAAATATTTGTGAATTTCCAAATATTCATTGAATAAAATTCAAAATGAATAGAAAAGTCTATCGCATATGTAAAAGTTGACAGTTGCTTATTTAACTTCATTAAAAGCCATCAAAGTCAACTAAGAGCTGCTCAATATTCTGGCTTAATGGATCATTTAGCAAGGAATGAAGATAGTTATTCTGGTGTACCATTTAGTCTACCAGCTACATCTACAGGAAATCCTAGGAATCTCCAACAACTTAATCAAGATGCAATGCCAGTTTTCTGTGACCTATTCATTACTCACACATGTAATCCAAAATGTCCTGAAATATTACATAACTTGGGGTCATCAGAACTTGCACAAAATCGATGTCAGCAATGTCACACAGTTTATTGAATTCACAATCTGACTCCCAAGAACCTGCTGAGTGACCACTATTCTCACTCCAAGCAGCTGATCGACGTCCCTGTCACCGCCTCAATCATCACCAGCACTTTCTGACAATATCAACAGCATCAGTTACGATCGCATTGACCTTCAATAAAAGTTTAAACTAAGGTTCTTTGTTTGTTCTACTTGCTTCCATGCGTTCATTTTTATAAGGAATGCCTTACTGATGTGTTTTAAAAGATTTTAACTACCGTGGAATTTACACGGGTCCTGCTAGTAATAATAATAATAATAATAATAATAATAATAATAATAATCATAATAATAATAATAATAATAATAATAATAATAATAATAATAGGAGCATAATGATATAAAACAATTGTGTTCATATATATTTTAATATTTATAAATTTTGTTATATTATTATTATAGATGTCTGACTAAAAAATAATTAGATATATGGGTGTATTAAAATCGAAAATATTGTATTTCCGTATAGAGTAAGTGGCATCGCGTTTAGAAAGAGATTTGTAACGTACTATAGGTTATTGTATTTAGGAGTTTTTCCTCGATATAAGGTCGGATAAAATCACTTACACACACAACCACACACATACATACATACATAAACATATTGTAGTGGTGGTGAAAAATAGGGAAACTGAATTGTTTTGAGGAAGAAACGAACAACGCGTTTATTTGAAGTAAACGAACTACAATTTTTTCGGAAAGAAACAAATGAAAGAAAAGGGTACAGCGCGTGTTTAGTTTGGCTTGCATCTCTCGCTGTTAACTGGTAAGAAGGAAAGAGTATTGTTGTGGAGGGAGAGAATGAGAAACTCAATCGAGTTTGGCGTACGTCTCCCGCTGTTAGCTGGTGAGAGGGAAAGTCTATTGTTGTAGAGAGAGAGAGAGAGAGAGAGAGAGAGAGAGAGATTTCTTAAGATGGCGTCACGAAGTTATTATTTTTTGTTGAGTATCGTTTGCCATTCCGATAAACCTTTGTATTCACCCATCCCCAAACATTTTATATTGGGTTTAAGTTCGGGTAGCATGCAGGATGTCCCAAGAGATGACCTCCATTTTTTGGTAGAAAGCTCAGGGTTCGTCCTGCAGCGTTGATTGCAGCATTAACCTGCTGGAATAACCATCCATCTCCACAGAAACGATGAGCCTCCATCATCTAAAATGCGTTTTCAAGCGTGCTAACATAACCAGCTGCTGTCTGACGACCCTGCACCACCTGGAGCTCCATCGTCCATCTGCGAGAAAAGGCACACATCCATTACTGACCCACCACTATGACGTGTGGAAAAAATTCAAAGACATTTTTTATCATGCCAATATCGCTGGAAACCATCAGGAGCATCTAAATTGAGTTTTCTTCTCATCAGAAAAGAGAACTTTCTGCCACTTCTCAACGTCCCAGCTTTGGTATTAATGACCTAATCTTAAGCGCTCAACTTTGTGACGTGGAAGCAATCGATGAATTTGCTTACCATGCCTTTTTGTTGTAAGTGTCGTCTGATGGTTATTGGACTGCAATCATCACATATAACCGCCATAATTTGACTGAAAGAAAGTCAGCTGCCATTCATAACAACTCGTCTGATTCTCCTACTTAATGCAGGAGAAATTGGGGGGTTACCAAAGGATTTTGCTTTTCTATAATTTTCAGTGTTCTTAAGAAAGATTGAAATAACATTTTTACTGCGATTTACCTAAGCTGCTATCGCTTGCAGTGAGGAAAATTGCTTTTGGAATCCTAGACCTCGAGAGTGCTCAACTTCGATTAGTTTTCATGCTTTAGGCGTGGTAACACATTTACCTTGTATACAAAAAATGATCACAAAATTAGACAATGGAAAAGAACGGTGAATACGCATATTCCTACCCCCCTTTTGCCCAAACTGCGAACAATTCCCCACTTCTCTACTTTAGATGAACTATGTAAAGAAAATGTATGAGATACATTTTTCTATTTTGTTAAGAATAATTATTGCGGAAATTTAAATGTTGATTTAAAATGTGTTTCAAATATGCTTTCGTTATAATTGCGTTTGCTTTATATACTAATTAATTATGAATATTTAATTTTTGTTATTCTGTATAATAGTTTAGATTGCGATCGGTTTTAAACAAGTATGTTTTTGTCAGAACGTTGAATATAAGATATATACAGCAAAATATCCTAATTTGCTTATTTTTATTTTTTTACATGCGGGTCACCGCTTCTGAAGACCCAAAGTCAACTCGGGGATAAGGGCTAATAGGTATACATTATTCATTGTGATTTTAGCAGAGTAAACATTAGGGAGAATTTTGTAACTTGGATCAATTAGGAGGATGGTTCAATAAAAAACTTGTTCACGTTGATTTGAAGACAATTAGATTGTAGTCAGCGGGAAGGAAGCCAAATGGAATAGAGTTCCAAAGGCGAGCAGTTCTAAGAAAGAAGCCCTGTTCATGGATCCTATGTTTAGGTGTAGACATAGATAAAGAGTGTGCGTAATTGTTGATAGTGTTTCTGGTAAGACGAGTGTTTTTCGTTAAAATCTGGCGAGAGGGAACCACAGATTGAAGTTCAGATGAGCACCTGCCATGACAATTACGATAAAGCAGGGACAGGCGCGCAACGTCTCTTCCGCGGGAATTGGGTTGCATAGAAGAGAAAGGGGCATTTCTGTCCATTAACCACTACTCTTCAGAACCTACCAGACAGAATTGATTTAATAGTTGAGAAGACATTTCCAGTTATACCATGACTGGAGATCTTGTGAAGTAGGCATTTATGCCATACCTTATCGAAGGCCTTTGATATGTCAAGAGCAATTGCCATAGAGAGGAGCCTCTTTCGAGGTATTCGCCAATCCTATGAGATATAACTGTAAGTACGTCTGCCGTAGATCTAGCAGAACAGAAACCATATTGCATGCCACTAAGAAAGTTATTTTTGCTGAGGTGGTTGACTACTTCCTTGTTTAGCACAGATTCCAGCGGCTTACTCATGATGCATAGAAGACTCATTGGTCTGAATTGAGAGGGAAATGAGCGATAACCTTAGTTCTTACATACAGGTCATACTGATGAGAGTTTTCACGGTGTTTTAAAGCATTTCTCTTTAAGACAATGCTTAAATAACTTGGTAAGTATGGGCGCTAGTTCCGGTTGAAGCCTTTTGAGTATTATGACTGGAATGCCGCCAGGACCAGTTGCTTTACTGGAATCAAGGTTTTTCATTAGCTTGCCAACATCGCGTACATATATTTGTATGTAACTTAGTATGTTTTCTGATATACAATGGAATACTGGGGGTTGGCAGCCTTATTCGTTAATGTTAGAATTAGCTGCAAAGTTTTTGGCAAATAGATTGGCTTTGTATGAGGCTGAGGATATTAACTCAGGTAAGCTGACGATATCAGAACTACTTTTGGCCCTGTGACCAGTACTGAAAGCAAATCACAATGATAGTTTAAGATAATCTTTGGCGGCGACAAGAGCCTGTACGTAGATGAGTGTAGTGGTCGGCAACAACATGTTCACAATAATAAATTAAGGAGATTATGTGGAGCTAATCGACGCACAACTGTTCGAAAATTGCTTCTGAATTAGACTTGATTATACGACGTTTTCCAATGACTTAATTTAGATAAGAATAACACGAAACAGTATAAATTGGCGTCTCACTATTTGAACGACAACCAAGGAAAAGTAGTTATGAAGTGCCATATTCTCTTCTTTTACGCAGAAAGAACGACCTGATCTCTGACCTGGTTTTGATCCTCGGTAAAAAGTTGCTTTTAAAGAAAACCGACGACGCTCACCTCAGTGGTTTGAGGCTGACAAATTTCAACGACCGTCTCATCCGTTACTATTTTTTTTGTATGCGGGCGAACCCATTACAGTCAGGAGTTCTAAAAATAAAGGGATGAAATACATTAAAAATTGAGGCATTATGCAAATAAAAAGGCACAATTCTCCTCCACGACAATGACCGATCGCACTTTTTTAAACCGACACTGCATAAGCTAAACAAATTAGGCTACAAAACCTCGTCTCATTCGCCATAATCTCCAAACCTATCACCAACAAACTTGTTTCTTTTTCAAGAATCTTGACAAACTTTTGCGTGAGAAAAGTTTTAAAAAGAATTCTGCGATAGCAAAGTCTTCAGCGACTTCATACTTACCAGAATACAATGGGTTTATGTTACTGACATAAATATACTGTGTGTTATCAAAACTGTGTTTATTTTGATAATGCTAATTTCGATCAAATATATGTTGAGCCGAGATATGTTGATATGAATTTCAAAGTTTAAAACCGAATGTGTCTTCCTGTAAACCTTAATGTTTTCATAATTTTATTAGACTTAATGCGTAACGGTAACATGTATTTAGAAGCGTTGATTTCCGTTCCTAGGAGATTTAGATAAAACCATAAAAAGCTACTAAGGATGTTAAAGGCAAGAATATTTTATATTATGAACATTAAATACAACTATATAAGTTTAATTTCTATTATTTAACTGGAAAACACATTTTTATGCTTAAGTTTTCTAAGGCGATTAAACATATTAAGGAGTACTGATTCCGAAAATCATATTTCTTCTCATCAGGTTAAGTCGTGTAGATATTTTTGTTTTATAATTTTTTGACCTTACAATTTGATGCCCCGCCTCCTTATTTAAATACATTATATTCTAGTAAGTATACAACACTAAATGCTAGTTTCTTCCTAATTTACCCTTTCTGGCTAGTCTTTACTTCCTATTTACAACCACTGACATCACAGCATGTATCTTTCCTATTTATAGACCCCCCAACCGCGTTATAACGGTATGATATACTCATTTTGTCTTCTAGACAACTTATTGCCTTATTTATCATGAATCGTGACATTTCATGCTCTATTTTTCTAGAAAATTTCGTTATCTTTATCTCTTTCATTTATTTTTGTTATCTCATACCCGTCATTTTTTCTTTTTCCCTTTTTAATTTTCTTAATAGCTATATATATATATATATATATATATATATATATATATATATTTATATATATATATATGAATCATGTTTTGTTTTCAGATGCACTATTTATCTGACTGTAGAGGGTACTTGCGTCCGACAAAAAATGTTAAGCGTGTTTTTAATACATTCTAGCTTCATAATTACAATTGTAGGTTGTTGATTAGATGTATGTGAATTAATAATGAGAACACGAACCTTAAAATAAAGTCAAGTCGGCTATACAATGAGATATGCAGTTTACACTAGTGAACACTTAGTAGTGAATATGACTAAAGATTGTGACAAGTTTTCCTTGATTTCTAGGTGAGAATAATGTTTATTTTCTAAAGGGTAGGTGAAATGCGTGAGACAGTATAACATTGAACTGCATTATTTTAATTTCGTTATAACTTTTTACAGCAAAAATTAAGCCTGTCTACACCATCTACAAGGCGAAGTTGCTTAAACATCCTAGTGTGTTTTGCTAAATGTGTTGGGAATATACGTGGCAATTTAATAGAAAAGATATTGAATCTATGAAGTGTGCTTATTTGCTTACTATAAATAAATGCTGTGTAATCAAGATAAGATATGGACACCCCATATTTTACAATAATAATAATAATATGTTGAGCATATTCGACAACGTGCAAAAAAGCCTCCTTTTTTCCTCCGAAAGTAGTGAAGCCATTGTTTTAGATGTCGATTTTCATCCTTCACTAGTTCAGCTTTTTTAATGATCTTACTAGAAATCTCAAGCTTATCTTAAAATAATCTAAACTTTTGGCCTCAAGACTTAAAAAAATATACTCCAGCTTCGAATTCTCATGATCTTTTCTTGAAAACGGCATATTGAATTCTTACCATATTTACCTCAGAAAAACGTCGAATTATGTTGAAACGACGTTGCCGGCAACTTGACCTCGAACCTTATTATTCTGAAGATTGGCACCTAGTCATAAGATTGGCACCTAGTCACAGGCAGAAGATGTTCTTCACAATGGATACACATAGATCAGTTCCTCTAGGCTATTCAACGATCTTCAATGAAAAATATAAGGAACTCATGTTTTCCTGGAAAAGAGTGAATACAGACAACACCAATAGATCATATGTGTTGATTTTAAAATGGTAGGGTTTCATGTTTGCTACAAGATGGCTCCACAATTTTTTTTTCTTCTTGTGCTTCTTGGATTATAAGGCTAGAAAAGAGCATTAGACAAAATGGCGACTGTTTCAAATACTTTTTAATTAAAGTTTCAGGTCTTTCTATCAAGAAATTAAAAGCTGGGGTTTTGTTTACCTTCGATTCGAAATTTATTCAATGTCGCAAATTTCCGTAATATTATTTATAAATTGAATGGCTGGAAGGCGTTTCCTAATGTAATATTTGACTCCTTTGATAAAAATAAACGCCCAAATACAAAGAGCTTTTCGAATCATTACTCAACTAGGTACAAATATAAGCATTGCAGAGCCATCTTGCTTATTATCTAGAAAATCTGGTTGGTGTGAGCGCCGAGCAATAAAATCGCTTCCATTAAGACATCAGCGATATGGAATTTTGCAATCAAGGTCGTTTCCAACTACGCTAGGTTTATCAAGGGCGATTCTAGACCCTCCTCTTCTGGAAAACCAGTAAAACGTTAATTTATGCATAAAGATGTATATGCTTATTATTTTATATAACTTATAGCTTTAAATGTGAATATGTTGGTCTTATTTCATGAATATGTGCCTTAAAGTTTAATAAACATGTTTTCTTTGATTTGCCTGTTTATTCTGTAGCTATCGGAATACTACAGAGATGATATAATGTTGTGATGTTAGTGGTTGAATAATTGATGAGTCAGAACATAGTAATAGTGAAAGAGATATGTATACACGAAAATACATGAAAAACGCTAAATTGAGCAACGTCTTTGCTCAAATTCTAGACTAGGAGGTGACGAGCAGAATCTGTGCTTGTATATCTCTAACTGACTTTGTGAACCAGACTCGTTACCCGGAAGTAACCTCATGGACTGAAGTGACTTTATTGAATAATTCATTATTGTTGACAGTAGAGTACGTTCCTAATGCCCCAGTACAGCTTTCTGTCCGTTAAAGCTGCTAATGCTTCTTTCGTTTAGGATCGATCATTTTTGGATCGGTGACCTTTCTTTTCCGAATAAACTGTCGTTGTTCAGGTGTTGGTTGTGAAGGTGCATGAAAAAATTCCTCGAAAATTGTGTCGATCAGTTTTTCCTCCAAAGCTAATGTATCGCTTGTGTCATCTGCTTGACATCCGCTTAGTTGCTTTTGGTAAGTTTATGGGTACGTTTCTGTGTTTGCACGGTATATAACATATCACCGAATGTATTACTAATCGTACCCACTTCCCAAAGGAGGTGTTATTTTCGTAACTTTCGAAGAATACTCTCTGTCGTTGCATGACACTTTTAATGTGTTCTCAGATGCTCACTTGTGGTCTTGACAGTTTTCGTAAGAGTTTGTAAAACATAGTTTCCCTAGGTTAGACCTCTTTCGGGGTGTTAGAATAAGGTGTAACTATATACATGTGTAGCATTTCTTGGAGGGGTTCATCTGTTGTGGGCCTCAGAGCCTTCTACAGTGCTCTTTGGAGAGCATGCACATTTGATCGAAAATAATATTAAAGAGTGGTGATGTTAAATTTCGAACATTTCGCAAAACTTTTGAGATATGCAGACGTAAACAATGCTCCATTTTTGATCAGAATATAGTCCATCATATCTAAACGAGAAAAGAGTTCAGGTAGGAAATGTATTGTTGTCCGATTTGTCGTCTTTTTCTACCTCAATACCTTAGACCACTTGGTGTAGCTATTTACTATGAGTAAGAAATAGTAGTATTCGAGCGGACCTGCCAAGACCATATGAATTCTATACCAAGGTTGGCGGTTTGAATGTAATCGGCCGTGCTTTCGCAACAGATGCGGGCCCTCTGTAAGAGTCAATAATCCCCGTCACCAGTAGAAATAGTTTCTCATCAGAATATTTATTTGCTTATTTTTTCCAAGGTTCCTTGTGTGAAAATCCCGTAGAATTCGCTTCGGGAGGTTTTCGGAAACATCACTCTTCAACCATATAGAAAGAACTCGTTGCCAAACAAGAACACATGAGGGACATTTATGGCCATCTTTTTTTTATATGTCGTAGATAGTCATATTTATTTGCTTTTTTAAATTTCCGGTAGAAATATCATAAGCACTCAAAATGTGTTGCCTGTCATTGTTTTTGTTTTGTTCCCCAGTCATTATGAAGAGTAGGAATGATGGGATCCCAAAAAGGTTCCCTTTCCATAACTATCAGTCTAAATAGGCTCTCAGCATACCTTATTTGTTTGGATAACATATACCCCAATGTAAAATTATAATATAGCAAGATTGCCCCCAACTACTCAGTCTATTAGCGATATATGTCGTTAAGCTCTTTGTTATATCCGAAGATCGTAAGCAACGGCGTATAGTTAGTTTTAACATAAAATATTTACCATGTTGTGAAATATCCTTACGGCTAATATGATACTTAGTACTTCCTTTTATATCTGCGACTATAGTTTACCTGCTAGTAGTAGCGTTCTGGATACATGGTCGATCGGTATGTTTGTACCGAAAGGAATTATATGAAGTATACAAGCCCCAACATCAAATGTGCAAATGTCCCTCACTACTAAAACTTTCAGCTTTACACTATAGTGCGTAAGATAAAGACCCGATTCATAAATATTCTTGATTTTCTAAAAGGCTGTGGACTTTAGGCGTCAAATCTCAGGCTTTTCCTTCTCAAATAATTGGTTCAGTGGGGCATGCAAGCTATCCATATTCTTTATGAAAACTTGGTAGTAATTAGCCAGTCCTAGAAAGCTTTTGAGTTCTTGCAGATTATCGGTAGTAGGAATGTCTTTGATTGCATCTCTCTTCCCGAAGTCTGTGTATCTTCCATTGTTATAAATACTCTGATCTAGCTATTTTGTCTGGTTCATGAGGAAGTTACGATTAACTTAAAAACCAAAGTTTCAAATTCTTTAAAAAAACTCATATATATGTTCGCGATGCGCGCCTGTTGATTTATTGTTCAATGACAATGTGTTAAATGTAGGCGCGGTGAAGTCGACGTCGCTAAGCCTAGAGTCCCCATATGCGTATTAATGCAGAGAAGTTTAGCATATTACATCTCGGAGAGGATCTGTAAATACGCGTCGTTTAAATTCCCTTCAGAATATATTTTACCAACGTTTAGTTAGTCGATCACGTCTGGTGTGGGAAGGGGATAGTGTTAAAATTTTACCTCTGCATTCAGGCCAGGGGACAAATCTGCACATACACGAATCTGATTAGTCTTTCTGGTCACATATACGGTTGGGTCTGCCCAAGCCCTGGGGTTCACTTTATTAAAGATTACTCATAATGAGAAAGGTACAAGAAATCTTCATGAAAACAATACATAATAAGAAGTTTTAAAGGAACCTTTGAGAACGTTTATCAACAGAATTACAGGTACTTATTAATGCAGATGACAACCATACAATAATAATGCTTGGCTATAAAATTTACAAGAATATTACGCAGAAGCAAGTATTACGGCTGATAAAAATTTTGGTAACGATGACATAATTATTCATTCAAGAGATAACGCGCTGAAACTAGCACGTGGAACTCACAGATCATATGACATCCTTCGATATCCACTTATATTTGAATACGTAAAAGATGGATACAATTGAAGAATCCTTTGTTTGAAATTCCAAGGAACATTTTCTGTATGGATTTTATGCGTACCATTTTATGATCATACATAATTATACAAATGTTATCGCAATTAGATTTTTATATAGCATAGCTCATACAAAACTCGCTACGATTTAATTGTTATATACATTTCAAAGATCATAGAAATAACGATAATCACATAATAGATACAGGTCAGATATGCATTTTACATTCTTGCTTCACAGGTGTTCCACGGTATATATATATATATATATATATATATATATATATGAAATGACCCAAGATGCAATGACCTATCGCAGAGATTATGAAAAAAAAAAAACAGAAACATTTATCATTCAAATTCAGATTTAGGGAAATTCAAGACGGTTTCTTCCTCAGTGTACAAGATGATTTGCCCAGAGTTTTTTTCCCCTCAAAGATAATCTAAGTGATGAATCAGATGAACACATAAGGATTGTCTGGCCTCAGCATGTACACAATTTAGTAACAAAAGGTAGGCTTACTTCATACTAGTGTGACTCACCCAAACATTTACTCTAATCAAATTAATTTCATTATATCAGCTTAGTTAGAAGATATACAAAGACATCCTCACATAATGCATGAGGTCTGTGGTAATATCAATAGAAATTCACTTCATATGGTCGAAACATAACCTAAAATTTGTCAAAGTTTAAACGTAATTATATATATATATATATATATATATATATATATATATATATATATATATATATATATATTAGTGTTGTGCCGATGAATCGGAATCGGAATCGGGAATCGGTTAAATCGGTAATTTTCGGGGAATCGGAATCGGCATCGGAATCGGAAAAATTTGTGTATAATTTCCGATTCCAAAATCGATTCTTTGAATATTTTTCAAAAGTTAATTTTCAATTGCTTGTACCGATTATACATATTTATTTCTTTTAAACTATTAGTAAAACTAAACTCTATAGATCTACGTACTCGTTATAGAATGAAGTTCTCATAACAAAATCACGTAATTTCATTAAATAGTTTTTGTTTTACGCTCCCTTGACTAATTATCGCAGTTTTTTTAGGAAGATTCCGAATTTCCCAAATCGTTTTTACGGCATAAAATAAAAACTATTTGATGAAATTACGTGATTTTTTTATGAGAACTTCATTCCATAACGAGTACGTAGAATATATATATTTTTTATTTTTCGTTTTTTAACATAGTGTAAACTGCACAAGCACCCTTTTTTAATACGTGAAGACAGTTTAGAGCTTCATCCTAGATCTAAAAATAATTTGGTTTTTAGTGGGTTTACAAATATCGTCCAAAAGTAGAATTTCAATGAGGGGGGACTTTTAAATGTAAATATAATTTCTTTTTCAATCTGAAAAATTTCTAAATGTTTTCTCTTTATCTATTTTATCCAGACTTTGATAAATTCATTGTGAGATATTCATGTATATTTTTAACTTTTCCGAAACCCGAGAAAAATGCGACGGTGTCAGACAATGTGGCTCCAGGGAAATAAAATAAAACTTTATTCGTTTGAAATCTTTTCATATTAAACTCCTTGAGAAATTTGGCAAGTGGGTGTGAAAAAGTATTGTTGTCGAAACCAACGGCATCGAAGGTGTTAATTACTCCATAATACTTTCAACTCAACTTTTGAGTGAGATTGGCGGGCTTCAGCGAGGCCTCCGTGATATATATATATATATATATATATATATATATATATATATATATATATATATATATATATATATATATATATATATATATATATATATATAACTTTTTTCCCGTCCATTAGATTTTACTGAAACTTGTCCAAAATGTGAAGGCAATTGTTGCAAATGTAAATTCAGTATCGCTGATCCTGGCAAAACACTGGTTTGCGCCCCCCCCCGGGAACTTTTAGGGCTAAAAAACACCCCTTTTTTCGGCTCTTTTTTTTCATATTTGTCTAAAATGTGATTATGTATCTCTATTTAGTGTTTTTTTTATGGTGCTGAGGCCTGAAACATAGCCGTTTGTCCATTTTTACAAGTAATCAGCTCCCCCATGGGGGTAAAAGTGGTAAAAAAAATACCTCAAAATGACTCTAAATAGACAAAATTGACATATTTTTCAGAATAACTTTTCATCCATTCATTAGATTTTTCTGAAACTTGGCAAAACCATGGTTATACCTGATATACACCTGATGGAAGTATCACTGACCCTGGGAAAAATCAGAGTCACAAGCCCTAGAGGTTTTAGGGCTAATATTTGGTGTGGAGCAAAAGTTGAACTTAGTCATTTTTCTGAAAACTTTTGAAAATTTTTTTTTCACTCAAAATTGTTTTTTTATCAGTTATGTATCACTTTTTTATCACTTTATTCGATCCCCCCTCCTCACATAGAGGGGGACCATGCATGCACGGCTTGTTATGTACAATACCGATTGCCGAGTGAGGGAGCAGCAAACATACCGACAAAACCCAACACTTTTATATTCTACTTTTCATTTAATTAGCAATAATGTTTGATATTATTTTTCTGGGCAAAATATTTCTTTAATTTTAGACAATTCTTTCGCTACTTTGAAAATAAACTGCATTCTTCTAAAGGTTACCTAGCGAATTTTCGCAAAGTTTCAATTTTTGTTTTGTTTATTTTACGCATATAAAATAAGTTTAGATCTTCTTTAGTTTTACTAATAGTTTAAAAGAACGAAATATTTATAATCGGTACAAACAATTGAAAATGAACTTTTTAAAATATTAAAAGAATCGATTTGGGAATCGGAAATTAGGCACAAATTTTTCCGATTCCAATACCGATTCCGATACCCCCAAAATTACCGATTTATCCGATTCCCGATTCCGATTAATCGACACAACACTAATATAAAACGATTAGGAATTTAAAATAGACGGTCAGTTTCACAAATAAATATAACGTAACATGAGCTGTAGTGTGTTACCAATTTTAAATGATGTGCGCTTATTGGGGATAGGGTGTCTACTTTTTAAGCGATTACACATGGTTTTACAACGTTGCAAACCGAACTGAATTTAGTGGGAAACACTTTAGTTAATATCCATAAAGAATTAGGATGGCCAGAAATGATGATCATTTTACGTTAAATTTATATTCGAAACTGATCTTACACTCTAAATTCTAAATGATCGCTTTTCTTTCCGCCAATTAAAAAAATGTTCTAACACGTAATCTATAAAAGTAATATTTCATTTTGGAATAGGGATTTAGCTGCGAGAGAAAGCACAGGAAGCTCACGCAATCTCACGTTAAAAATGATGTTCATAATAGTAATATTATTATTTAGAAATTCGTTCGTAACAATGAGATGTGGCTTTGCTAAGTGGCGTTGTTAAATATATTGTTCTTACATCGTTTTCTTATTTTGCCTACCAATCTTGGAATATTTTCCACTATTCATGTAAGTAGCATGTTATACAGTAAATACGAACTGGTACAATATAGCTTTGTTTTAAAATCAAAATAAATGTTTTGTTGTGTTACAATTTTTAATCAATTACAAAGCAAACATTTGAGATAAAATATACGCGGACATTAACCAGAGGTTTATGTAATAATTTGAAAATTTACGAAAAAACAAACAAAAAAATCTCTAATTCAATATGTATAAATTTTACAAGAATCGGAATCGGAATCGGGAATCGGATCGGAATCGGAAATTTTGAACGGAATCGGAATCTGAATCGGAATCGGGAAAAATTTTGGCATCGTCCCATCACTAATATATATGCAGTTTCAAATTACATAATTCTGCAGCTCAACAGGAATTGTATATATATATATATATATACGTATATATATATATATATATATATATATATATATATATATATATATATATATATATATACATATCCTGTTGAGTTGCAGAATGATGTAATTTGAAATTGTATATTTAGGAAGCATGTAGTTTGACATTGGCATATTTAGGCAGCATATATATATATATATATATATATATATATGTGTGTGTGTGTGTGTGTATGTATATGGGTGGGTATATATATACGTGTGTGTATATATATGTGTATGAGTATATGAATATATGCATATACATGTGTGTGCGCATACGTATATGCATATGTGTTTATGAAGGTATTTATATAAATATATATGTAAAGTATATGTATTGGTGCTGCATTTTCATTTCTGAACAATTCTGTTTAAATGCATAGACGTTTTTAGTATATTCATTTTACATTGGATCCTGCCATTTTTTTCGTATTTTGGCTTTAACTTCCCCTGGCAAGGGGCTGATGTTATAACCATAACTTTGAGTTGCTAAAATACTTTAAAATATTTTTCGGGTTCATTCTCGGAAATAAATATAACTGGATCTATTTTTTTCTATTTACGTGCATGGATGATTAGTTTTCATTGGTAAATGATCATCCATAAATATAAATAGTAAAATCGCACCAGTAAAATAAATCCCATATCATGAATCCAGAATGATGTGAAAGTCCATGGACAAGTCAGTTCTCGTTTTACATCACCTAGCCCCAACATGAAGTAATGACTAAAAAACAAAAAATGGAAATGATCCAAGGTAAAATTGATAGACTAAAACATATGTTCAATTTACCGAAATACGCACATTGTATCTATCAGCTTTATATATGTATAATTGATATAGAAGTTTTTTTTAAATATATATTTATTACCTTTTAATCTTTATTTCTAAATACTGCTAAGATGTGTGTAATGTGGAAACGTTGCATTTTTTTTCGAACAGAATAAAAAAGCTATTGAAATCGTCTCCCCCTCTTGAACGGTGGATTTTTAAAGATCGAGCGTAATTATTACATGAGGAAATTTTATTTTTTTTATTTTTTAATGAGAACAATCGTTGTATTTAAAACTGTAAGACATGTGTATAAAATAAAATGCGTGTTTTCCCGTCTTTATTTATTAGCTGAACGACTTTTATTTTTATGCACATATGATATTGAACTTACGTGTGTATTTGTGTACGTATTTGTATACAAAAATAGATAAGCCTCCCTCTCGCGGCACATTCTTGTTGATTACACCTGCTTTTCGTGTCGCCTCATTCTCTGTACACGGACATCTTCTCAATTATATTGAGAAAGACCGAAAATAAGGTAAACGACCTCTGTTTGTGAAAATATTCTTTTCAAAAGAGATTTTCCATACGCACAATTCAGCAAACAATTAATAAAAATATATATACTAGCTGTACCCGGCCACGCGTTGCTGTGGCTCAGTTTCTAAAATGGAACACATGTGAAAGTAGAGAAAAATTTGATTCTTTTTTTCAAGAGAATGTACAAATTATTTATTTTTTTTAAACAGATGTTAAGAAAATAAACAGAAAAATACTTCCATCATTAATTATGAAAAAAAAAATAAATAAAATACGATAAAACTTGCTGAGTATGCACTGTTTTACGGTTGTTGTAAAACTGGAACGGAAACTTAAATTTCGCTTCATTTTAATCTTTGTTAATTATTTAATTGCCCCCCCCCAACGAATATAATCCAAACAGTAACATTCAACAATTGTACTTTATCTATATAAAACACAAAATGGGTGTTTGTATTACTGTACACATAGATTCGAGAAAGTTGTGAAAAAAAAACAAACAAATATATAACAAATAAATGTTATCAAAGCCAAGATAAGTTACTTTTCTGCCAAACTGGATAGATATATTTTTCGTGTTTTTATTCAATGTAACATATTTATTCAGCTCGAAAACCATACAGTGTTTACCGATGTATTCGAAAATTCAAGATGGCGTCTCACACCCTCATTAACACCGTAAGTATGAAAGAAGGTGTTATAAATAAAAAACTATACAAAATTTACAACATCTTTACCCACACTTACCGTGTTAAAGAGAGAATCAGACGCCATCTCGAATGTTCCAATACATCGGTAAACACTGTATGGTTTTCGAGCTGAATAAACATGTTACATTGAATTGGGAAAAGATGTTATAAATAAAAAACCTAATGAAATACTGTTAAAAACTCGCTCAATACATGTTAATGCGGCATAGGTTGACATATATTCGGCGTGTTTTAATAGTATTTTGTATATTTTTTTTATTTATAACACCTTTTTCTATACTTACGGTGTAAAAGAGGGTGTGAGACGCCTTCCTGAATGTTCGAATACATCGCCCGGTAAACAATGTATGGTTATCGAGCCGAATAAATATATTACATTGAATAAAAACACGAAAAAGATATCCAGTTTGGCAGAAAAGTAACTGATCTTGGCTTTGAGAACATTTATTTGTTATGTATTATTTATTTTTTTTTTTGACAACTTTTTCGAATCTATGTGTACAGTAATACAAACCCCCTTCGGAGGTTGGAATGCCCCCCCACCTAAAATGTAGTTGGAAAAAGCGATTTTATAGTGAGATTAAAGAATGATTAGTCTAAAAAAAGGGTGAAAAACAAAACAAATAAGCAATTAATAATTATTACCAAAAGCAGTAAATGCTACTTTTAAGTAATAGTCGTAGAGTGATAGAGTGTAAGTAAAACCTGGAATATCCGGTTGTTTCGTTTCGTTTTAACAATGGAAAGAGCAGAAAATGGAGAGAAAAGAAAGAAATAAGGAAAGACCGAAAGGAAAGATAAAGATAGGGAAGTACCCCCACCACCATCACCCATAAAGCAAAAACACAACGAAAGGTAAGAAAGAAAGAAAGAAAGAAAGCAAAAAAGCACGTAAGGAAAGAGCGAAACGAAAGTTGTGTTTGTGTAAGTAAGGAAGTTTGGTGCGTTTCACGTAAATGTCAATTCAGGTTTTCATTAAACTTTAACCACGCGGGTTATAACGAAATCGAAGTAATGTAATTGTGAATTCAATTCCAGGTAACCGATTGTGTTCTGTTTGAATCTAATTTTATTATAATAAATGCTTTATAAATTGTGTTTATGTTTTATGCTAACCAATGGCAAAGTAAGCATGGTTCGTTTCAGTGTAAGTACAGTCCAGTTTTTAGATAAATTCTAACCGGTGATCGGTTTTAAATGTCTCCTGTGAACGTTCTGGTACGGTGTAAGTGAGTGGCGGTGGTAGCATGAATTTGGTAGAGAGAGTTTACTTTACTACTTCCATTAAATGTAACCGATTTTTACAGTGGACTCTCACCAGACAGAATATAGGAAACTGTGATCAGCGAGATCCTTGATATGTAACAACCCTATAACATACGGCAGATGTCGTGATGCAGTTTGTGAATGATACGGCTGCACCAAATCTATACAGGTGCAGTCCTATAAACGTCAAAGTCGGAGGGGAAAATGAGTTCATTTTATTTATATAGAGAAGATATATATATATATATATATATATATATATATATATATATATATATAAACATCTAATTGCATATTCGCTTTTATAATTTAAAAATTATATATATATATATATATATATGAATATGTATGTATGTGTGTATGCGTGTGTTTGTGTGTTTCTGTGTGTGTTCCTATAGATACGTGTGCGTGCCTTTCCGATAACACGAATTCTTAGCATTATAATCTGACGATACCATATTGATAAATGGTTTTGTGTAAATTTTGATAAACATTATCAAAATATAATAACTAGACGTATTCAGGGATTAAGATTGTGTTCAGTAAATAATAGAATTCAAGATATAAATTTTTTAACATCTCACACTATTGGTTCTTTCGAACTATTCCTAATAATTACATACACACACGAATTTGTTTATGCTATATTTAAATTCCACTTGGTAGATATAATGAGAACATACATGGGCGGGAAAATATATTATGCCATTAAACAGTCAAATACAAAATATACATTAAAAATAAAGAAGCATATTTAATATTGGCATTAGCATCTAAATGAATAAATAAAAAATAAAATAAATATCGCACGAACTTATACGCTAACAGCTTCCCTTTTCAATGCAACTATTATATACAGTTCAGCGTTCAATTCTTATTTTAAAAATTAACAGTCAAGAACGTGACTTGCTTAATTTAAACAAGTTACGTTTTAAAGAACAAGAGCTACAGGGAAGGAAGGGCTAAAGAGAATAGAATCGTCGAATCTATTAATGCAATAATGAAAACCAACTTGGAAGCTATAATAAATATATGCATGGGAGAGAAAATTTATTATAAATAAAATAATCAAATAAAATATATGAATTAAAAACTGAATAATCATAGTTAATATACTAAATATCACAAGAACTAATCTCCAAAAGTTTCTGTCTTCAATTTAATATACTTCAGCGTTGAAAGATTCCTTTTTTAAGTTACCGACAATCACGTGATCTTTTTTCCTACTTAGGTCTAGTGACATTTGCATATATATATATATATATATATATATATATATATATATATATATATATTTATATATATATATATTTATATAGTTGCGTGTCAGCGACCCTATAAGTCACTCCGTCGGTTGGTCGGTTGGTCGGTTGGTCTGTCCGTAACACTTTTGTGCTTGGCCTTTTGGTTAAGATAAAACGTCCGTTGTTAATAGATGCTGTTCTTAGAATTTAAAGTTTCTCCTTGGCCTTTTGGGGGAGCAGATAATAGCCTTTTTCTTGGCATTTTGGCCAAGATAAAAGTGTAGTATATGTCCGGCAGATACTGCAGCAAAGACCATATGTGGGGACGACCAGACATGTAGGACCTTGATCAATGTTGGGGCAACCTTTAATACCAATTGTCACTATCCAGATCCCCTACTACCCGGGGAGTTGGTCCCCATTCCTCCTTCACCCCTCACATTAAAAATCGGCCTTGGCCTAATTTGCTCGGTGGGGGAGCAACTAACTTCCCTTTTTCTTGGCCTCTTTGGCAAAGATCAGAGTGTAGTATCTGGTCCGCCAGATACTGCAAGCAAAGACCATATGTGGGGTCAACCACACATATAAGACCTTGGTCAATGTAGGGGCAACCCTTCATACCAATTGTAACAATCCAGCTCCTCTACACCCCGGGAGTATTCCCCCATTTCCCCTTCACTCCTCACGTAAAAAATCGGCCTTGTGCCTAATTTGCTCGGTAGGTAAGCAAAGAAATTCCCTTTTTCTTCGTCTTTTGGCCAGATCTAAGTGTAGTATCTGTTCCGCCATATACTGCAAGCAAAGACCATATGTGCGGGAAACCCCACATAGTAGACTTTGGTCAATGTAGGGGCAACCCTTTATACCAATTGTCACTATCCAGCTCTCCTACTCCCCCGGTGTTCGTCTCTTAAAAATCGGTCTTGTGCCTAATTTGCTCGGTGGGGGAGCAAATAAATACAGCTTTTCTTGTACCGCCAGATACTGCAAGCAAAGACCATACGTGGCGGGCAGCCCCACATGTAAGACTTTGGTCAAGGTAGGGACAACCCGTCACACCAATTGTCAGTATCCAGCTCCCCTACTCCGCATTGAGCTGCTCACCATTTCCTCCTCACTCCTCACATTAAAAATCGGCCTTGTACCTAAATTGCTCGGAGGGAGCAAATAAATAACATTTTCTCTGCCTTTTGGCCAAGATACAAGTGTAGTATCTCTTCTTACATCATGCTGTACTTATGGTGAGATAAAGTGGGGAATCACTTTTCTGTATTAATTTAATGTAAAATGATCACCTACCTTACAACCAGTCAATCTCGAAGCCATTCAAGTAATTCTTCAGATCATTCAAGTTGTTGTTGAAGGATTCCATTTATTTTTAAGCATCCCACTCATTATTAAGGCCATTCAATTAATCCTTAAGTTTTTTAAAGTCATTCTAAGTCATTTACTTTTTTTTATATTATAGTCATTTCAGCCCATTTTTCGGTCATTTTAATCTATTTTAAAGAATTTAATGTCAATCCTACATTTATGCATTAATTCATTACATTTTTAGCCTAAATGCGAGTTGAAAATAAGTTTCTTTTTTAGCAGTCTGTACCATCAAATAGGAAGCGGCATATATATATATATATATATATATATATATATATATATATATATATATATATATTAATATAATTATCCACTGATACGTGTTCCTCGTCTACGACTAATCTGAGTGCCTGAATTTAACGAGATTGTAAATCTGGGCCCCATGTGAATAAGTCCACAATCCTACAACTGGACCATCTCGCATATAATTAGGTTTATTACCATTGGATCCTGATTTGGAATCCTGCTACATTAATCACTCTCTCTCTCTCTCTCTCTCTATATATATATATATATATATATATATATATATATATATATATATATATATATATATATATATATATATATATTAGCTTGGGTGCCCGGCATTTCGCGGGTGTTTGGAGGTGTATGCTGAGCAAAAACACAAAACAAAAGAAAACGGTCAATTCTTTTTAACTTTACCCCTTATGATCCCTTAACATTTATTGTTTTGGGCTCAAATAAAGTTATCAAGTTAGATTCATGTCCAAGGAACCTATATCTAAAATTTCAAGTTTTTAGACCCAAAATCATCGGAGGAGTTTGGTAAACTTCTCAAAGGTGAAATCTTTTAATTTTGACCCATTAACAGACACAGTTCTGGCCAAAATCCGATCACATAGATTTCCCCAATCTCAGTAGCCTGTATATAAAATTTCGAGGCTGTAGACTAAAATTTGACAGAGTTATTTCCTAGGGAAATGCCCACACACAGACACACAGACACACATATATGTTCACTTTTATAGATATACTAGCAGTACCGCCCGACTTTGCCCGAGCTCTATGTACTGTTCATAAATTTATGTGCATATGTATATATAAAAAAGTGTGAATATGTAGAGTAAGGAAGTGTACACAGACAGACTCTCACTTTTTCTAGATATATAGGTATTGGACGCAATATATCATAATGATTTAAAAAATAAATAAGATAACTACTCGTTCGCCATCACCGAGAATCGAAACCAAAATGTTTAGCTCACGATTTATAATTTTTCCTCTGTACTCAATGACTGGGCCATGGAGACATTCATAATGCGAGGCTAAAAATTAAAATCTACTAAAAGCTACTACTTTATGCATTCGTAATTCTGGCATTCGACCTTCAACTTGCAAATTTATCCTCGTTTTTTTTTAATTTGCTCACTTTTGCTCCGATTTCCTGGGTAGAACACAAATATAAAGTTTTTCATCGATTAAAATACCTTATATATGAAGTTTCATGTCCGTAGACCAAAAACTCTAGGCAAACATTTTTAAACAAACATATATACGTATGCATAAATATATGTGGGAACAATTTTGTATTAACTATAAACATTTTATGCAAATATTATACAAGTATAAATCATGTAGAATATCTGCATGAATATAATTGCACGTAATAGTTAACTAAAGATGAACATCACATGAGAAGACCGAAAAATGCTAATAAGGAATTAATTAAAATGACTATTTAAAAGGATATGCAAATTAGCTAGACCTTTGCGAGTGAATGCAATTTCACAACCCCTATGTAAGAAAATTGTATTTACTTTTTGAATACATAGAGAAAACGTTTTTAATATGAATGTCAATACACAAAAAAGAAAAACGAATTCATAGGAGTACTAGCCTGGGTGCCCGGTGTTGCCCGGGTGTTTGGAGGTGTATGCTGAGCAAAAGAAACGGTCAATTTTTTTGTTAACTTTGACCCCTATTATGACCCCTCAACATTTATAATTTTGGGCTCAAATCAAGTTATTAAGTCAGATCCATGTCCAAGGAACATATATCTAAACATTAAAGTGTGTAGACCAAAAATTTTCGGAGGAGTTTGGTAAAGTTCTCAGAGGTCAAATCGTTGGACTTTGACCTCTTAACAAACAAATTTTTGGCCGAAGACCGATTACATATATTTTTCCAAATCTCAGTACACTGTATATAAAAATTCGAATCTGTAGACTAAAAATTGACAGAGTTATTGCGTATAGAAATGTACACAGACAGACACACAGACACAAGACAGACACACATACACGCTTACTTTAATAGATATAGAGATAGATAGACTAGCATTTCAGCCCGGCGTTGCCCAGGTGTTTGTATGTGTATGTTGAGCAAAAGAAAAAAAAGTGGTAGTAGGAAGGCAGGCTCGAACCCGTATCGTGAAGTAGGAAAAGAACGGGATAAAACCCGATGTATTTGTGGTTACGCCCACCGCCACACCTGCAGTGGGTTATGTTTAAATTAATGCTAGACAATCTAAACAGAGAATAACTTTTCAAAATATCGGCGAAAAAAGCGACCCCCTGTAGAAAAGTGCCTAGTTGAAGGTGAAGATATTAATGTTTTTAGCCAATTTTTCGATATTTGCCGTATGACAGGCCGAACATAAAAACGACATGGATCGTGGTACAATTTATTGCCTCTGTCAAAAGTTTTAGCAGACATGCTAACATACATACATACGTTTCTATATTGGTAACTAAAATCTTTCGGTCCATATCGATAAAAAAATTGCCCTATCTCTCAATAACCTTTATGTAAAATTTCAAATGTTTAGACTAGAAATTGTCTAAGTAATTTGGTAGAGACCGCAGATGCCAATTTTTTTAAAATTTTGACCCCCCTCTTATGCACCCTTGCAATTTATTTTTTGGGCTCATATAAAGTTATTAAGTTAGATCCATGTCCAAGGAACCTATATCTATAATTTAATGTGTTTAGCACCAACATTTTTGGGGATTTTGGTAGAGTTCTCGAAGGTCAAATCGTTGAACTTTGATCCTTTAAATGCCGAATTTCTGGCCGAAAACCGATCACAAAGTTTTTCCCAAATCTCAGTACCCTCTATATGAAATTTCAAGTCTGTAAACTTAAAATTGACAAAATTATTGCTTAGTGATATGTACACACACACAGACTAGCTGATACACAGACATGTTCACTTTTATAGATATACTAGCATGGGTGTCCGGTTTGCCCGGGTGTTTGGAGGTGTATGCTAAGCAAAAAAAAAAATTAAAATGTTGATCCCTATTATGACCCCTTAACATTTATTGTCTTCTGCTCAAATGAGCTTATTAAGTTAGATCCATGTCCAAGGAACCTATATCTTAAATTTCAAGATTTTAGACTCAAAATTGTCGAAGGAGTTTGGTAGAGTTCTCAAAGGTCAAATCCTTGAATTTTGATTCCTTAACGACCAAATTTCTGGTCGAAAACCGATCACGTAGATTTTCCCAAACCTCAGTACCCTGCATATCAAATTTCGGGTCCGTAGACTAAAAAGAAGTTATTGTGTGTGGAATTGTACACAGGTAAACAGATATACAGACAAAGGGACACGTTCACTTTTATAGATATACTAGCATGGGTGCCCCGCATTGCCCGGGTGTTTGGAGGTGTACGCTGAGCAATAAAGAAAGCGGGCAATTTTTACCCCTATTATGATCCATTAACATTTATTGTTTTAGGCTCAAATAAAGTTATTAAGTTAGATCCTTGTCCAATGAACTTATATATAATATATCAAGTTTTGAGACCCGAACTTGTCGAAGGAGTTCGATAGAGTGTTCAAAGGTCAAATCGTTAACTGTGACCCCTTAACAGCCAAATTGCTGTGCGAAACCCGATCACATAGATTTTTCTCAAATCTCAGTACCCTGTATATACAATTTGGAGACTGTAGACAAAAATATTGGCAGAATTATTGCGTAGGGAACTGTACACAGACAGACACACAGTCAGACAGACACACATACACACATACACATTCACTTTTATAGATATACTAGCATGGGTGTTTGGCGTTGCCTATGTTGTTGGAGGTGTATGCTGAGCAAAAAAGAAAACAAAAAAAAGGTATTTTTTTAAAATCTAACCACTATTATGACCCCTTAACATTTCTTGTTTTGAGCTCAAATTATATTAGTAAGTTAGGTCCATGTCCAAGAAACCTATAACTAAAATTTCAAGTGTTTAGACCACACATTGTCTGCCAACCGTTTGTACGTCGCGTCACCCAGTGAGTCCTCGTCAAGGCGTTGGAGGACTCTTCTTGGTTGCACGGTCCTCAAGGCCTGTTCTTCTTGATCGTCTAGTTGGTCGTCCTGTTGGCTGGGTGTTCGTTGACGGGAACGGGGTCACAAGTGGCAAGTAAAAGAAATAAAGTTACATGGGACAACAGCGCATCAGCAAACAAACTCCGGAGGTTGGTTGATATATAATGTATTTAGGAAATTCATAAATGATTATCTACAGACGTATGTACAATTGAAGATTGAATGGAAGCAAGCAATTAGATTTGTGAATGAGCTTCTTGTTGTTGAAATATTCGGTCGGAGTCGCGGACCGTTGTAATTATCGTTAAGGTGTTATGGCTGGTCTCTTCCTAGGTCCTCTGAATTCTATTAAGTTGCAAATTGAGCTCTCTGGCGACCAGCGAGGGGGAGAAAGAAGTATGGTGGCTGAGTTCCTCTGCCGAGACCTTTGTCTCTGTCTCTCCAAAGATCTCTCTCTGTCTTCTCTCTTCTTCTATCTCCTTCTATCTGATTACATCGAGTTTTACAGATCTTATATAGTAAAACCCTTGAATAATGACGACGCCTACGTTCGTCTTCGACCAATCAAATTGATTGATAACAATCCACCTGATTCCTTCTCATTGGTCAATTTGGCCTGTGGCAAGTATTATTTTTCCGCCCTCAATTTCCAAAATCAAATTGACTCCTCCCCAACTTGCCTGACCCCGCCTTCTCGATAATGGGTTTTTTCCATATTATCAACTGATAATCAGAGGAAATATTATTTTTAGCTTGTAATAGATCACAAGATTTCATCTATTTAAAAATATCCGATCTTCTTTCCTCTTTGAATTATTTGTTTTGTAAAAAACATCCGTGTGATTTTAAAAAAAAAATTCTTTACATGTCAGAATTCCCCTTAGCGCCCAAAACAATTTGCCAAAAGACATTTTTAGATAAGTCATAATTGGAAATAAACACTGAGTATTTGCTCAAAATATTCTATTTACGCCCAACACATATTATCATTCTGAAGTTTCTCAGATAATACATACTGAAAAACAATTCATGTCGAACCTTGGGCTGACGTCATTAATTCTTTTATCAGGCCCGATCTGTTTCGTGTGTGTGTGTGTGTGTGTGTGTGTCTTTCTCAGATCAAAAACGATCCGACATTTAACCTGTCTAACACCACATTTAAAGTCGACCGACATTTCACATTTCTGTTTCGGAATATTTTGTGTTGGCTCGTTTAGTTCAAACGCGAGCGTATTTTGGTTAAAAAATGTTATAAGTAATCTTTCGCTTTGAAGTTTAGGATGCGATTTCTATTTTCATCCCCCAACCGTATGGTATTTCAACAACAAGATTTTGACACATAAAAATATTAACTAATTTTTTTTTTCTGTAATCGGCGTTCGCCCCGGATTGAATATTACATTTAACACAAAAACGTCACATCGACCCTACTGACCTGATGTGGCCCCTCTTTGGTGTTACAATCGCCCCCCATGGGGCGGCGCAATCAACAGGAGGACGACGCCCTATGTCTTTAACACCCAAAGAGATTTTCCCAACTAATAATACAATTATGGCCTACTCTGAAAGCGAGAATTAATTGCAGAATTACATGCAAAAAAAAACAACAAAACATTCATGTCATGCAGAAGTCGAAAGTTCATAGTTTCGGATGAATGGCTACTGCATTAACTCAGAGTGTTCAATAACACAGTTCGTGGTGGTGGTTTTATAAGCACAAAGTTCGTTTGTAAAAAAAAAATAGTAAAATCTATAATTTTAGCTTCCCGCATATCGGCTACTGCCTCATACAAAATTTTCCGTTTATGGATCGGTGTTCGATATGGTTTCATTTTAATAGGGGTGGTCTCCAGTGTCTATTGCCATCGTCACCGTGCTGGTTCGTCCTAACTCCGTGTCGTTCATCGCGACAATATCCCTGTTGGCTTCCAACACTCTCATCACCCTCCCTAGATGTTCGGGGGGTACCACTATTTCCTCGGGGTTAAATTTTCCTTTAGTCCCCGTGGGTCGGCCGTGTTCTATTCTCTCGACCTCCTACCGTCGAACTAGCCTGATCGGGTGAGCCTGTCCTATAAGGCTGCCCCTTTTCATCTTCACTGTCTTGTTAGAATGGTTGGTCAGTAAGAGGACTATACTCTGGTTTGGACCTACCACAGCCTCATTGACCACCACTTCTGGACCCGATACATCTTCACTAAAGGAGGGCCTATCTGATAACATCCGCCCTTTTTCCGTCCTTTCTTCGTTATCCACCCTTTTCCGGACACCACGGTCTGGGGTGGAATTACTACGTCTTCCTGGATGACCACTGGGCAAGCCTTCGGGAGGTCAGATCCTCCCAAAGGAACCTTCACCTCCCCTACCCGCAGGGTTGGGGGGTCGAAACTTATCGTCGTCCCATGCTGCTTTAACCAGTTTCCCCCGAGTATTAAATCTCCGCACAGGTCATGGGCAACGTATACTTTTAAGTGACCTCGACTCGGTCCTAGCTTGTATGGGAGGATGGCCATCCCTTCCAAGCGTAGTTTAGTCTTATCCGCTTGGGCCAGCTGCAAGTCAACTGGATGAAGGGGGTGCCTGTCCGTCAGACGTCGGTACGACCCCGAGCTGATTAGGGATACAGAGGCGCCCGTGTCCACCAGGGCCAACACCCTCAGGCCCCCGATCAACATTTCGCAGGTGAGGTCACCAGCTTCCTTCAACAGGTGGCGAACGTTGACCCTTTTCTGATCTTGCCACCCATAGCGTGGTGAGGGCGGGTGTGGAAGTTTCCCTACAGGTCTTGGTCTTGTTTTAGCCCCGTCTGCACCGTAATTGACCACCCACGTTCCGACCTGCCTCTCTTGTTTCTGGAACGAGTTTCCCTACGCTTGGGGCACTCTCTTTTAAGGTGTCCCGTCTGTCCACACCTCCAACACCTGCGCCTCGGGCAACTCCGGCCCATATGACCAGCAGTGCCGCAATTCCAACACTCAAAGGGTCTCGTTCTTACAGGGTTCACCTGCCTTTTTTTTCTTTCAATAACCTCCTTGGTGTGTTCCGCCTGCTTCGTCCTTGTCGCGGATGAGTTCTTCATCCTAGCGGCCTTGAATCCCGCATTTCTATTTTCCGCCGCCCTGGCGGCGCCCCCCACCTAGCTGGACATTCCCTCGCTCGATGCCCCCTAGAGGGGCAATGGTAGCATACTAACTAACCTCTTCCGCTATTTGCCGTTTAGGTTGCTCCAGTAAATAATACCACTCCATAGAAAATATACACCCACAAACCGTTTAAATAAATTACCACACAGCAACAATACACCCCCAATTAAACCCTAATACACATACCCTTTATCTCCACACTATGTTAAAGACCATATACAATCTTATATATCATGCTATATACAACAAGTTTCTCCTTACTTATTTAGAATTCAATTAAGCTTCCTCCAACATTCTATAATTTCTCTTAATCTTCTTTTCCTCCCTAATGGACCTTACGCTAGACGCCGCATCTTCCCCATGCTGCCTAGCACATTCTCTACTCTTCTGATGATAAGCATTAAGCGTCAAAATGCCCTGGCATAAAGAATCCCTTCTATCCCCCAAATTTTGCTTGTATTTAACTATTCAATATATGATCAATTCTCTATAAACCAATATACACTTTTGTGACTTCATTTCATACTCTTGGTTTCCTATTATATATATATATATATATATATATATTTATATATATATATGTATATGTATATTATATATATAAATATATAAATATGTCTATCTCTCTCTCTCCCTCTCTCTCTCTCTCTCTCTCTCTCTCTATATATATATATATATATATATATATATATATATATATATATATATTTAATGTATTAATAAGTATCGTCCCCACAGTTATTATGTTGGGAACGTGTAGACCAACATATTATTATTATTATTATTATTATTATTATTATTATTATTATTATTATTATTATTATTATTATTATTCCTTGTTCTTAGCAAGTAGATGATAATGTGAATAATGCAATAAATAACACTTTTCTAAATTGAAAAATGTATAAGTTACAGGCATTAAATTATGGGCATGTAGAGATACTTTCGATGATATACACGTCGTTTGAGTAGAGTGGAGAGACGCGCCGGCAACTAGACATATAATTGCGAACCTCAGGGAATCTATCGCAGAAATTTCGATGAAATGTATAACATCGTACAATGCGAAACTTTTTAAGTGTGGAAACCTCTTCGAAAATTGTCCTAAAAATACACCTTATCCTTCTGGTTGTTTACTTGAGATTAATTTTTCTTAGAAGATTCCAAGCTCGGAAACAAGTTCAAATTATAGACAATGTATGTTTCCCTATTGCCCATATAAATATAAGGCACTTCATAACTGTGTTCCTTAATGTTGTATTTTCGTTTTAATTGTATCTCGTAAAACCACGTCATACAAGCAACAGATAAACGATTACAAAATAAAGATACATTATATACTAGACGATCACAAAAAATTACAGGCACTCTTACACATGGACACTTATATATCGCCCTTACGAACTGTAGATATACTCAATGTTACTAAAACACACAGGAAAGATGAATAAATATTGCATATGGTCAGAAACACCTAAATATATACACTTTGTATACATTCAACAGACTCGTAAATACATGAACGTTCGACAGCATAAGTAAACAGTTACACACAATATATATTCAGGATCATGCACTATACATATTTTAGTGCTGTTAATTTAACTTAAAATGTTGAAGACTGCCGTAAACGCTACTTGTTTTATTAACATTTCCGACATTTTGTTTTTGTACTATAGATTTTAATGTCACTACGAGGATGAATGCACTTTGTCAAATATGAAAGAACATAAATATCCATGGGTCGTAAACTTAAGCGCCCATCTTAACATTTACGTGTCCGCAGTTGTAATTACATTGTGGTTGTAGTGATAATGCTGTACACGTAATGCGTCCTTCAAATTTCTGAGCAGGTGGAAATCACACAGTGCCATATCGATATTGTTTAGCATGCGATATATGCCTTTCAGACGTACTTTGTCACGCTTTCTGGTGACATGCGATGTGTTTAACACGAATTATTTATTTTCCTATCTGTATCCTGGCACGGGCAAACCAGGTCTTTAACTATATAACATTTTTAAAATAAATGTCAGAGGTGACAGACAACTCTGATTTTCAGAAATAGATTTAAATGCTGGCTTAACTAAGCCAGAGGTCTGTCCCCATCCCTTTTACCTGTAGATGATTGCATCTCGAATATTTTCCGTTTTGGGGAAGCGTAAGTGATATCATTGTATCGACTGCCGTGTATATACGGGCTCGTGGTGATGTCGCTATGCTTAGTTACCAGCAATAATGCCATTCAGACTCCGTCACCTACGCGTTCGTTCTCTTTAAAGACTTTCTGGCAGGCATCTAGTCGATAGTACATTCGATATGCTTGAGAATTCGTGGAACCCCTATAACAAACGCTTTGCTTCATTCTAGACGGGACAGCATCGGTTTTAGCTCACGGTCAGTCATATTAAACTCCACACGCATTTTATTCACCGTTATGTACCGATCATCGTGGATGAGTTAATCGAGACGCACAGTGCTTCTGTGTAGGGCAAATGTGCATCGTCGTCCGGAGCGCACTTTGTAACTCATATTTCTGTAACTTATCTGAACTGCCTAGTATGCTGACATATACTGCCCTGGCGTGGTAATTTTTAAACAAGTGTCCTTAAATGTTGATCAGTTCAATTTTTTCACATAGGGAGTAATTCAATGACATACATCATTGCTTTTAACCCGAGACTATTACGGACATTGCTTTATTAAATTCGCACACAGTAAATATATACAAGAGAAAGGGGGAAATATTAGAAATATGGGTTCATAATTTAGCCATCATTAAATGCGGATTTGAAATCATATCCCATTCATTCAAGTGGAATACAAGTTAGGAGGCATTCTTTAAACGACCTTCCTATTCGTATAAATCCTTATTCAACCGGTTATATAGCTAATCGTTTTTAAAGACGAGTTATATCATTCTTTATGGGACACAGTAAGTCGTTAGGTCTTTTAAATTTTTGCTGTGCTATTTAAACATTGTGAATGGGTTAGTATACCTTTTTATTGTTGTTTTTTTTATTTAGAGATGTGAAATATATCTAAAAATATTAAGCTGTAAGAGTTAAAAAAAAAAAAAAAATCCGCAAGCGAACAGTAATAAATTCAACACGAATAAATGTCCTTCAGAAAGGCTGTCAGTAAACGCATTAATCATCAGTGAAATAAGAATTAATCTGTGTATCTCGATATCTAAATGAGTCTAACTGCGATAAAGCTAAATAATTGGCGTTAAAGTTAGCCACATATGTTTAGATGAGCCGGAAGAGTCTGCGATATCATAATCTGATTGAGTGGAGGGAGCTAGTACTGTCTTTTATAATACATCTGTTTATATTAAACTAGGAACTCCTTAGTGTAATGCTCAGTGTTGGAATTGCATTTGTTTTGCAGGATTTTTCTTTCTAATTATGCACAATATATTTTTTACTATGAGGTGTAATACGTTTGATACACTAAGGAGATTAGTGCTGTTAAAAATTATACAAAAATCAATATATTACTACAGTAAATCATTAACGGTTCGCACAAATGTCTTGATAAGTTAAAACATATCTATGTCTAATTCCAATCAGACATCATACCCATATTACACTCTACATGCGAACGTTGGACATATTTTTATTTTAAATACGGCGAACTTTAAATATAAACAAATGACATACTAAACGATTTTACTATACAAATATGTAGTTTATTTTAAGGAAATTCTGCGGTATTTATAATTAAAAAAATAGGCATAATTCTGCCAGGACTCGTTCTTATATTACATAAGATAAAGTTTTTTCACAAACTTATGCATAAAAGTAAGTGGTATTTCATCAGTACCACGATATATGTTGTCTTTAAGGTAGTCTATTCCGAAATTTTCATCAGAGTAAAAATAAGAGTTTACATACCCCAAAGACTAATTTATAACCAATTTAATCCCGCGAAAATTAAGTTAGTTTACAAGTCTATTTCCTCACTGTACGATTTAATATAATTTTCGTCTCCATACATTGATACGTTAATTATATCTCACGGTTTTTTTCTTTGGAATATGGCTGAAACAACATGACGAATAAGAGAAACTAAATTAAAAATAATCAAATACTTCTAAATATGTTAATAAAGAATATAGAATTGTCAATAAAAATATTGGATGTTATAAAACAGCACCCTATCATTTAAGAAATATCAATAACTCACTTAGAATTATATATGATACACAGTAATAAAATTGTAACATGTAGGTATATGACAAATTAATGCAGGGTCTGTGCCATTTGTTAATATAAAAAGTAGGTTCGCAAGATTCTATACACCAAAGAAAAGAATGCGTCGTCTCTAATCCTAATTAAACAATACAATCTATATCATTATACAACTCAAATGACACAGTAACGAGTGTTGTAACCCACCATCCGGTTCACGACTTTCAGTTGCGCATGCGTACATAAACATAAACCCATAACAGCATAAACAAATAAACACAAATCGCTGAACCGGTTTCGTTCGAACAAACGGACGTCCTTAGAAAGCAGATATCTTAATCTTATTGAATAAAAAACTTCCAGATATCGAAAGCAACCCCACACCGTGATTGAAAACAATTCGTATAATCATAGACCTGCTTCATATATACGATATACATTATATTACTCTCTCTCTCTCTTTTTCCGTCTCCCTCTATTTCATTAAACAAATTTATAAGTACATACACAAATGAAAATTTAGTAGTAGCATACGGCGGTCTCTCTTTCTCCCTCCCTCTCTCAGTCTGCTGTCTCTCTCTCTCATTATATTTCTCTATCTCTCTTTATGTATATATATATATATGTTCTCACCGCTATATGTCTTTTTACTTCTAGAAATTTACGGTTTGACCGTTTAAAATATGTTATGAAATAATTGATTTTAGGTATTCTTTAAGGAAACAACCATAACAATACTATCCACGGGGCGGGGACAAAAATTGAACATTTATTTATTTTTTTTTTGTTGTTTATTTTTCTTTACATTTGTTTGAGAGAGAGAGAGGGAGCGATCGATAGATAGATAGATAGATAGATAGACACACAGAGTGTGAGAGAGGGATAGAGAGAGAGGGAGAGAGAGAAACGCAGTTGCTGTTAATTAAAATATTCTCGCAACTACGACTGATTGCTGTTAGATATAAACAAAGCCAAGAGGATAGAGAGTGAGGGGGAGAGAGGGGGAGATAGATGAGTGAGAGGGGGAGAGAGAGGGGGGAGATACATGGGGGGAGAAAAAGTAGTTTGGCCATAAGAGTTTCTGTTTGGCTTTTCTTTCAAGTTCGGCCCTCTCCTGTACGCACGCTCAAGGCAGAGATAGATAGATAGATAGATCGATAGATAGATAGATATATAGAGAAAGAAACGCAGTCTTCGTTAATTTAAACTATTTTAAAATCTGTTTACACAGTTACTTACTAAATGTTTATCTTTGAAAGTCAACATCTTCAATATAGTCAATTTTTCTTTAATATTCAATTTGGCTTTTTGTTGGCCTTTTTTACTTTAAAAATGTGCCTGCGCTTTTGGATTTTGCCTTTTTGGCTTTTTTTTCTGAAAAATTTGGCTTTTAAATAATCATTCCGCTAATCCAGGAACGAAATATGAAATATTTTTCTAAAAATATATGTTTACTCCTACAACATTAAATTTCATGAAAAAAAAACTCCCACTCTCTCCTCTAGGCGTTGTTTATATTTAAGAGAGAGACAGACAGAGAGAGAATGATGGTTTCGCAATATATTTGTACTACTACTACCGTAAATTTCATGAAAAAAAGTTTTAATAAGAGAAAGGTATATATTTACATGTGTGGTTAAATTATTTCTCTCTCTCTCTCTCTCTCTCTCTCTCTCTGCCTGTCTCTCTCTCTTTATGTATATATATGTTCTCACCGCTATATGTCTTTTTACTTCTAGAAATTCACGGTTTAACCGTTCAAAATATGTTATAAAATAATTGATTTTTAGGTATTCTTTAAGGAAAGAACCATAATAATACTTTCCACGGGGCGGGGACAAAAATTGAACATTTATTTGTTTTTTTTTGTTTATTTTTTTTTACATTTGTTTGAGAGAGAGAGAGAGGGAGCGATAGATAGATAGATAGATAGATAGACACACAGAGTGTGAGAGAGATAGAGAGAGAGGGAGAGAGAGAAACGCAGTTTTCGTTAATTAAAAATATTCTCGCAACGACGACTGATTGCTGTTAGATATAAACAAAGCCAAGATGATAGAGAGGGAGGGGGAGAGAGGGGGGATAGAGGAGTGAGAGGGGGGAGAGGGGGGGAGATACATGGGGGGAGAAAAAGTAGTTTGCCAATCAGAGTTTCTGTTTGGCTTTTTTTTTCAAGTTCGGCCCTTTTCTGTACGCACGCTCAAGGCAGAGAGATAGATAGATAGATAGATAGATAGATACAGAGAAACGCAGTCTTCGTTAATTTAAACTATTTTAAAATCTGCTTACACAGTTACTTACTAAATGTTTATCTTTGAAAGTCAACACCTTCAATATAGTCAATTTTTCTTTAATTTTCAATTTGGCCTTTTGTTGGCATTTATTACTTTAAAAATGTGCCTGTGCTTTTGGATTTTGCCTTTTTGGCTTTTTTTTTTCTGAAAAATGTGGTTTTTAAATAATTATTCCGCTAATCCAGGAACGAAACATGAAATATGTTTCTTAAAATATATGTTTACTCCTACAACATTATATTTCATGAAAAAAAACCTCCCACTCTCTCCTCTAGGCGTTGTTTATATTTAAGAGAGAGACAGACAGAGAGAGAATGATGGTTTCGCAATATATGTGTAGTACTACTACAGTACATTTCATGAAAAGTTTTTAATAGGAGAAAGGTATATATTTACATGTGTGGTTAAATTATCTCCACCGGCACGGTTTTCGGCGGATCTAGGTGGACCCGTGTATATTTCACGGTTTTTTGTTTCTTTTGTTTTTCTCGCTCTCCCTTGAGCGTTCACTTTTTTCTCTCTTAGCCTGTAGGGTTCCACTTTTTCTCTCTCTGCGAGGCTTGGCAGACGATAATAATTATTCGAAGCCAATTTTTTTCAGAAAAAAAGCCAAAAAGGCCAAATCCAAAAGCGCGGCAACATTTTTTAAGTAAAAAAGGCCAACACAAAGCCAAATTGAAAACTACAGAAAAATTGACTATATTGAAGTTGTTGACTTTAAAATATAAACATTTAGTAAATAAATGTGGAAACAGATTTTTATTTATTTTTAATTAACGAAGACTCTCTCTTTCTCTCTCTTTCTCTCTCTCTATCTATCTATCTGTCGCTCTCTCTCTGCCTTGAGCGTTCGTTCAGAAAAGGGACAAATTTGGAAAAATAAAGCCAAACAGAAATTCTGATGGCCAAACTACTTTTAAAATGAAGCCACCCTGGCAACCCTTATCTCTGCCTTGAGCGTTCGTTTAATGTGTAATCCACTATTCAGAATAAAATCCTCTCAGCCAATCAAATTTGCCGGAAAGTGTGACACACATAGATAGATAGATAGTTACAAGCGTATTAATATATAGAATAATAATCATAATAATAATAAGAAGAAGAAGAAAAAGAAGAGGGGGAAACAGAAGATGAAGAAAAGAAGGTTATCATAATGAAATTGCAAAGGCTACAAGGGGGTACAAACTGCTTTAGAGGTAATCAAACTAACGATTGTACCTGTATACCGATACTCTATGGCTGACTGGGATAGCTTCCGTACATTCATATCTGATTTACTTCTGTACTCGATGTTTAAAAAGGAAGTGTCCTCTATATTATCTGATCTGACCGAATGGTTGATTGTAGGCATCGACCGATTCATACCATCCAAAAAATTCAAATAAAAACATTACAGCCAGTCATGGTTCTCCCCAGAATGTGCTGCTGCTATTGCGTATAGAAATCACTTTTTCCATAATTACCAACGTAATAGATGTATTGAGACTAAAGCTGCTTTCAGGAACGCCAGCAACCACTGTAAAAGAATAATAAAAAATGCAAGAGAGCTATATGTCCAGTCTGTTAAATCCAAGGTAGCTGATCAGCGGCTTGGGTCCCACTAGTTTTGGCAAATAACAGATAGGATCCTGAACAGAAGTGTGCGTTCTATCGCAACCATTATCAATAGACCAGAGGTCATCTCTTCAGCATCAGTCAAGGCCAAAGAACTTTGCAGCTAATTCTACCCTATGCGACGAAGGCCATCAACTCCCCATATTTCCTCCTATAACACAGAATACGTTAGGTAACATGAGGTCACCAAACTAATCAAGAACCTTGATTCCAATAAAGCAACTGGCCCTGATGGCATCCCAATTATAGTGTTAAAAAACTTCGACCAGAACTTGCTCCCATACTTATGGAACTGTTTAAACGTTGCCTTAAGGAGAAGTGCTTTCTGATTCCCTGGAAGACCTCATCAGTATGCCCTGTATTTAAGAATTCAGGTGATAAGTCATCTCTCAGTACAGACCAATAAGTCTCTTGTGTGTTATGAGTAAGTTGCTGGAATCCATACTGAATAGAGAAATAGTCAATCACCTCAGCAGAAATAATCTTCTTATTGACACACACTATGGTTTCCGTTCTGCAAGATCTACCGCAGATGTGCTAAAGGGTATATCTCACCGGATTAGTAAATCACTTGACAAAGGTTTTCTTTCTAGGGCAATTGCTCTTGACATATCAAACACCTTCGACAAGGTATGGCATAAGGTCCTACTTCATAAGATTTCCAGCTACGATATAACTGAAAATGTTTTGACAAAAAAATCAGAGGGTTGCAGTATTAATGCTGGAGTCCCTCAAGGGTCCATCCTGGGGCCAACTCTCCTCCTGATCAGCAACAATGATCTCCCTAAACACATACTTATATCATTCGTTGACATCTATGCTGATGACACGACCATCTACGGCAACATATCAAAGGCTGTAAATGACAAAGTTCTCTCTGATTCTCTCTCTGCTGATCTCGCGCGCGTGGTTCAGTGAGGGAAGACGTGGCTGGTTACCTTTAATGTATCCAAAACCAAACTCCTCTCTTTACATAATCAACGCTCTGATGCCCATCTGGCATCAATTGAAATTGATGGCTCTCGTCTTGGAGAAGCCCCATGTTTTGACAAGCGTCTGGGTTTGTCCTTTACTCCTGATCTGAAATGGAACACGTACATCGAGTATGTTGCCAAGGTCGCTGGAAAGATGGTGGGATCCTTCTACCGCTCTAGAAGATATCTCGCTACTGATGCAATTCTCTATCTATATAAAAGCCAAGTACGTCCAAGGATGAGATACTGTTGCTATATCTGGGCAGGAGCTGCTAAAAACAGCCTATCCTACCTTTACAGAGTACAAAATAGGCTTCGCGGCATAGTGGGGGATGCCCTTTTCTCTTCCCTCCAACCTCTCTCCCATAGAAGAGACGCTGCGAGACTATCTTGGTTTTATCGTTATTTCCATGGCAGATGCTCGTCTGAACTCAGATCCCTGGTCCCCCCCTCGCCAATCTTGCACGAAAAACACCCGTCTAGCTGAAACCACTGTCAAAAATGTCCCCAACTCTTTATATGTGCCTAAATTAAAACGTAGATTCCATGAACAAAGTGTCTTACTTAGAACTGCACGCCTGTGGAACTCTGTTCAGTTTGCCTGCTTTCCACCTGACTACAATTTGGATGCCTTCAAGTCCAACGTTAATAAATTCCTAGGGAACCGCCCTCTTAAGTAAACACGTCATTAAATCTCCACACTAACGTATTGTGCTTGCAATAACCTTATCGCTGACTAGCTTCCGGGCCTTGATAAGTTGTGACCACCTTGTAAAAAAAAAATGGCAAACGGGAAAGGATATAAACATAAAAGAATTCTGAAAGAAGCAGGATGTTTGATCCAACATTTACGTACCAAAATTTAATAGACGATTAAATTACGGAAGTGTATTACCAAAGTAAGAAAAGTGTACAATTTTAGGGGTCATATTTTGAATGTGATAACGAAACAGATTGCAATTGTTTTGTGGCTAGAAAATGATATACTAAGTAAACGCGACCCCCTCCAGATTTGGTAGCCAGGAAAAAGTAATCAAACAAGTAAAAGATCCGAGACTAGAAGGTATATAGGGATATTTATTTAACTCTACACGAACTTGCATGGAACGATTGTATTACGAATTGAGCTAATGTTGACATGAACTATAATTTTTGATTGCAGTACGCGTGGAAAACCCCTGTTCGGTCAGAAATATGCGTCGACTGGCACTGCACTTAATAATCTTTGACCAATCAACTGCCTTTCACAGTTGTGGGAATTGCTGAAATCCATTTTGCCACATAAGATTTATTAATATATGGAAGAACAAGAATGTTTACAATAGGAACATAATGTATGTAGACCAGGTAGCAGGGTAACCTAATATCAGTTATTTATGTATACTCTACGTCAGATTGTAAGAGAAGAAGATAAATTACTGCAAAGCATATGATCTGGTTATGTTATATAGTTGTTTCATTAAAGAGTCTTAGAGAGAGAGAGATGTTGTTGTAATGACATTTTATAACACAGACATATAATAACGATACAATTTACCTTTTTGTAGAAATCACAACACAAAGATGAGCTTTATCCAAAACACATGGTGAATTTATTTTCTGACGACCGGTCGTGATTTCCTCATTAAGAACTCAAAGTTTCACATTTTAGTTTCTGAAGTAACGTCTCGCTTCAGACGTCCGCCTGTCTCTGAGTTTTCTCACTGACTGTCTCTGACTCTCTCCGACTCTCTCTCCGACTCTCCCCCCTGCTATATTGAGAACTCCATGCATCCCGGCCACGTGAGCAAAATTCACGTGTCTCAACATGCGCGACTTTGCACGTTTTCGACATTGATTTCCCAATAACCTATTTTCCTTGTGTTGTTTCCACAAAGGAATTTAACCTACATATCTAATTTATTTAACTCATATTTTATTATCCACATTCTTTTAACAATTGAATAGTTTATTTATTATTTATTTCATCCGAATTAACAATTTACTGGACATTTCATTTAAACCTATTTTTCTTTAAAACTTATGTCCAGGGTTCGATTTCTGCTTTCTCTTATTTCCATTTTAACTAATCTCTCTATTTTTATACTTACATGAACAGGGGACAGCCCTTATCATGTAACAGTTATACGTAATAAAGTGTATTGTGGTATTTCGAATAGTCGCTAATATGTGATATTTCTTGGAAATATTTGTGGAACAATGAAAGGGACATTGGCATTAAACGGAGATGATCTTGAGGCAAGTTATGTGAAAAGAGATTTTTCAGGATGACAGCTTGACGCCATTGTTCTTTGTTCTGTAGTATTTGTCTATTGTCATTTACATTACGAATGGTAAATGCTTGGAATTAATTAGCATAGCAGTACGGAGTAAACATTTGATATTTTAAGTCTGTTAATATTGCATGAATTAAATGCAAACGAGCTAATAATGCGAGAGAAGGCTGTTCAAATATTCAGTAATGGGATTTTAATGACGAAGAGTGATACATAAGATTTAAAAATGGGAACATTTTAAAAGTCAAAATATATAGTTTTTCTATATGGAAATGATAAAAGCCGTTGCAGAAGGAAGACGCAGCTACATAGAAATTGTTAAATTATGTAAAATAAAAAAAAAATAAATAAAATAATATAAAAGAATACAATAGACGACTAGGTTTTTTTCCGGTGAAGATTGAATGTAATAAAAACAAAAAACGAAACCTGCGGTGATTATATGAACAATAGTTATATTTTAATATGGGACAAGTATAATGCATTAGAAGGTAAACGAGCTGATAGATATTGTAAGGAGGACAATGTTTACGATGAATGGAATAGTTCACTTAAAATATGATGAGAGGCTACTATGTGTGAAACAGTAATACGAACGACGATGGCTAATAGTTGTATAACGATTCGTAATTAAAGAAGGAAATAGGCGGTAAGTTTACATATCCAAATATATGAAAAATAGCGTATGAAAGATATGCTGGGGAGCCAGCATGTCAGAAGCAAGTATTTTAAATCAATAACGAACGAAAAGCGAAAGCTAAGTATATTCAACAGATAATTAATAGCTAATGCAGTAGATATTTTTCAGGGGGGACGGACAAAGAAAAAGACCTGGACAGAGTTGCCTGAATCTGACATGAAATGTGGCGAAAGGATTTGTCATGTGTATTGTGAAAATTAAGTTCTCTTGCAATGTTGGTGTACATCAGAGAATTGCATTGTTGGTAACCATCAGAATATTGCAACGATCTGGTTGTTAATGAAGAAGATAATAGTCTATAATTATTCGTAATGATCTGCTATCGACAGCAATAACATAAGTTAGCTAAAAACTGTGACACCAAAAGTAATAATAATAATAATAATAATAATAATAATAATAATAATAATAATAATAATAATAATAATAATAAGCGTAACAATAATATTAATCTAGTGTTACTACTAAAGCAACAACCTCTACTTATGATAGCACAGATAATATTTGTACCCTATATGAATACTAAAGTGTGTCGTGTCATACATAAGTTGTTTTATTTTGTATTTGACTGTTAACTTAACGTTTCATTAGGAATATAACCGCACAAATCTTAAGCAAACCTATTAAATTGAGCAAGTACAGAAAGTTCAACGGATGTTTTATGAAATTATTAGTTTGTTTTTATCAGTATACCAATTAGTATATTTTTTCCATATATTTATTCTCCATATATTTATTTATCATATGCAACTCATTACCGCCGTGTTTATTGCGTAGATCTGTGTTCATTTTTATTTTCTGTTTAGCATTTCCGTTTTATTACTAACGAATTACCAAAAAATTTAAGCAAACCGCTAATTGTATCTTACATTTGTCTAACAGTCGTACTGTATTTGCGGAATAAGAAGACATCGAGATGGTATTATTTCAGCAATGACTTGTTTTAATTTCATACTAATTTTAATAATTATTGATTTTGTTCCTAAGCCTGTTTATCAAATATATGTGCGTCGAGAGGGCACATATACACCGAGTTTATAAGAGTACATACTATGAGCATAGATGAAAAACAGGCACAATATGCATCATTGCGGCGATGGTTCAGTGGTTGAAACATAGCTGAGAAAGTGAAAGCTATTAGGGTAAAAACTCCATTTTGGATCCCTGTCAAAGTGAGAGAGGTTTGTCGTAAATTCATCGGGAAAGATGTGCAACAATACTGCATGCATTGACGAATAATAATAAATTATACATACATATATATATATATATATATATATATATATATATATATATATATATATTACACAGTGATCAGCACTTATCAAGGCCCGGAAGCCACTCAGGGATAAGGGTTATTGCAAGTACATTACGTTAGTGAGGAGATTTGCTGAAGTGTTTACTTAAGGGGGTGGTTCATTAGGAATTTGTTAACATTGGACTTGAATACATCCAAGTTATATTCCGGAGGGAAGCAGGCGGACGGAACGGAGTTCCACAGGCGTGCAGTTCTAAGAAAGAAGCTTTGTTCATGGAATCCGCGTTTTGGTTTAGGCACAGATATAGAGTGGGGAAATTTTTGACAGTTGATTCAGCTAGACGGGTGTTTTTCGTGAACGATTGGCGAGGGGGGACCAGAGATTGGAGTTCAGACAAGCATCTGCCATGGAAATAACGATAAAACAATGACAGGCTCGCAACGTCTCTTCTGTGGGAGAGAGGTCGCAGGGTAGAGAAAAGGGCATCCCCCACTAAGCCACGAAGTCAATTTTGTACTCTGTCAAGGCAGGATAGCCATTTTTTTGCAGCTCCTGCCCAGATATGGCAACAGTATTCTATCCTTGGACGTACTTGGCTTTTATATAGATAGAGAATTGCATTAGTAGCGAGATATCTTCTGGAGCGGTAGAAGGATCCCGCCACCTTTCCAGCGACCCTGGCAACAGACTTGATGTACGTGTCCCATTTCAGATCAGGAGTAAAGGTCAAACCCAGAAACTTGTCAAAACACGGGGCCTCACCCAGACGAGAGTCATCCATCACAATGGATGCCAGCTAGGGATCATAGCGTTGATGATGTAAGGATAGGAGTTTGGTTTTGGATGCATTAATATATATATATATATATACATATATACATATATATATACATATATATATACATATATATAATATATATACATATATATACATATATATATAATGCGTGTGTGTATGTATATATATATATATACATATATACATATATATAATGCGTGTGTGTATATGTTTGTATATGTTTAATAGGTATATGTGTTATATATATATATATATATATATATATATATTTATATATATTTCAAAGCTTCTATATTATTACAACAGAATTAACCATCCATTTACAGGTTGTATTTTTAATGGATTTACAAAACATCTTTTTGACTTTGAGTATGTTGGAAAATCAATGTTACTATTTAATTCCATTCATCAATGACGGTACTTCCTGAAACTAGCTCATGCTTAATAGAGAATAAGTAAATATACATTTACCGTATATAAGTAGAGATAATGTTTGGACACGGGCTCAGTTAGTGACATATTAAACTAAGTCTGTTTTAATATGTGGGTTGAATAAATGATACTTTATGTTGATTAGCTTTTCTTTGCCTATTTATTCATTAATATCAAGTATTTATCAATATAATTCAACCAGTTTAATATATATTTATAAATATAATAAAATATTAAACGCACTCTTCTACCTAATATATGTTTTCCATCTTCGTTAACTAATATTTATATCGAGGTTGATTTGTGGAGAAACTAAAAAATAAAATAACGCCGATATTAAGCACGAACACTCTGTTTGAACTAAAAATAAAATATTTTGTAAGGGAAAGGAAAACACGATATTCTTATTACCTAGTAAACATTATAACATAAAACGAATACTACGTTTGAAGAAGCCTTAAAACCCTGTCAAGATGTTTACATTAAAAAAAAACATCATGTGAAAATCATATGCCGATTACCCTTCATTTCACTCTGTAGAATAGAAATGTTTTAAAGCAAACATACACGAGGCAAACCTGCCGTAATACTAAATAATAAAAAAATAAGATAAGTTTCTCAATAAAAACAATATTTTGCCTCATTTTTACACATATTTACAGAAATGAGTCATATTATTAGAGAACCATTTTATGATAAAGCAAAAAATATAAATACCTCGCTAATAAATCACATATTTGTTCATCCAGTAATTTCGAAACTTTCCATTACACAGAATATTTCTCTTATTTGTATGCGTATTCTATTATTTATTTATCTAAAATACAGACATTTTCTATTAGTATTGGGGTATTACTGATAGACAGACATCCTAAACTGCTGTGGTTTTTAGGTTTAATAAATTATATTTGTATTTGTTAAAATTCCGAAATCACTCAAGTTCATTACTCAAAAAATTCATCAATGAAAAACTATCACTAAATCCACTTACAGGTAAATTGTGTAAGTATGTAAACACAAATAATATATAAACACGTATATTTCAAGTAGCATAGTCCAAGAAATTTGATATTTATATTAGTTTATAAGAGGGCCTTCCTTATGAAATTATAACATAATTAATGGTGTTTCTTAAATAAAAAAAAAGAATAAATATTTTAATGTTATTTACGGGGGTTATTAAAAATTGGAAGACTGTGCATGCAACATAGCGGTCAGATATCGAACACATGAAGTCGACGATAATAACTAGATTACTTTGATGTATGCTTTATCCCTTTCTGGTGCCACTTCAAGTTAAACCGGCATATCTAAGACAACACTGCTGATGGGTCGAATGAAAAATTTAGATATATTTAGATATAACGATAATAGTATTCGTCTATACATATGCCATTCTCTCTCACATACAACCTAATTCAAACACGGTCTGTGATTGTTCCTGTTCCTCGTTAATAAACACCGACGCCTCAATTATACATTCAATGCAAGACTGAAAGTTAGTATTTCCGACGTTTATAATCTGATTTATGCACGCTTTAAAAGGGGGACAGAAAAATGAGAAGAACGACTAAAATAAATATATCGTTATGAGATGGGGAGAAAACGCCTTAGAGACATATCACGTCCAAACCTAAAATACAATCCTTCTGTTTACAGGGAGAAGGTCTTTTTAACCGTACGGGAATAGTCTCCAAGACCAATCTCAGGACAAAAAATGAGTCACTGCTGAAATTCATTTTCTTGGGGGTTTTAAAGCAAATGGTCCGTTATAGCTGAACCATATGCATTGCTCAAAATGTCCTTTGGTTGGTAGATTCCATTTTGATTTTACTAGGTACATGTTGTTGGACGCCACTATAAAACCTGAGGGATGTTCTTCCCACGTGATTGGCACTGCAAGTACATTTAAATTGATAAATAACATGATTCATATGATGGTGGGGGGCAGAATATCCTTTTGTCGCAAACACCACATGCACATTGAGGCAAAAAAGCAACGTACCACAGATGAGCTAATCTATTTGGCGATTTTCACTTACTATCCCTAACCAAGGTAAACGAATATAACTGGGCATTTAACCGCCATCTTAAATTTTATTATTTTATTATTTATTTTCCTTTTTATGACGGAGTTGATCACATCAAGAGGGTACTCATTATTGGACAAAGTATTAGTACTCATTTTTAGTTCTTCATACAATTTGAATTTGAAACAAATCATAAGGGCACAATGTTTTAAAGTCCAAATCAAATTGTACTTTCGCCTGTTAGGGCAACATGAATCCCACATTGTATACAGACCAGTAAACGTTGGTTTATGCAAATTGATGCCATATGATTTAATGGAGGTTTTGTTATCAATACGTCAAGGAAGGCTTGATCAGAATTGCTTCCCCCTCATCAGTATACTTTAATACCGGATGCATTTTGTTGAGTAAAGTGAGGATTTTATTTTGCCTCTGTTTGATTATTGAATATGCAAAATGTACAATCTACCATGGATCAAGATAGCAATTGTTTTTCATAGAAACTCACCATTATATTCGCCATTATTGGTCCAAGGACAGAGCACATTGCAACCTCATCCATTTGCCGTTACATTATGTCGTTGAAAATGAATTCAACCGATGGCAAATTGCATTAATTCAATAAATATATTTTCAGGAATGGAAGGAGGTGATATCACACTACGATATAACAAATTAGCACATATATCTATAGTCTCAAAAATAATGACAGAAGTAAATAAGTTGCTAATATCATAAGACCACATGGATTTATTGGTTACTATATAATTTTGCATAAAATAAGCAAACCTAAATGAATCTTTAAAGCGAATTATTATAGTAACTACTGCTTAAAAATTCATTTGAGTTTGGTAATTTTATGAAAAATTTTCTCTTTTCCATGGCTATTATATATATATATATATATATATATATATATATATATATATATATATATATATATATATATATATATATATAAATATATATATATTACACCTATGGAAAAGAGAAGATTGTTCATAAAATTAGCAAACTCAAATATATAGAAGAAATATATGAGAAAGAGAGAGAGAGAGAGAGAGAGAGATGGGGAGAGAATACGAGAGACATTACTTTTGGGGCAATTTATCATTTCCAAATCTCAGTGACTATTCATCTGTATATAACAAAAGAAAGCTCTTTGCAAAGGTCAGGACGTAAACTGTCTCGAGTGAGGTGTGTGATATTTGCTTATTAGGTCTCACATTAAGGGGATCAACAATCATCCGGCCCCTATTTTTTACAGCCATAATGATTCAATCATAGTTCTTTATTTTGCTAGAATTTTAATATGAATTACAGAATATCTGCTATTCTCTCCAATATTTGACCTTGATGAAGGGGAGACAAAACATTGCTCCTATATTTTTAAATGATCTGAAATCATAGCAAGGACATACTTGATTCCAAGTAGTTCTCATATGTACCCCCGTCATATGTTTTCATATGAAAAGTACATTTCACATCTTATGAGCATTTTTTAATGCTGGGGATATTCATAATTTTACCCTAATTAGAAAAGAGAAAAAGTATGCAATATTAGAAATATTTGAAATTAAATCTCCTCTTGCTGTTTTTCAGATCATTTGAACCCATGTTAGCATGTTTATTTTTTTCGTTAAACTAGGCCATTCCTGAGAAAAAGAAACCACCATGAAGAAAAATAGAGTTTTCCTAAAACAAAAACACTGTATATTGGGAATTAACAAAGAAAAAGCTGAAACTGAAATATTCCGAGAGCATGTAATATGTAAAGAAGATAAACTAGGTTGGCAGTATTTTTGCGAACAGTTGGCTGAGATGGCGGAAATTTTCTGTTTCTATGTATATCCTTGTAGCCATGTCACTAGTAAGGGTGCTGGAGGTAAACGTTTGTCTGGGCTGACGTTATCCGCCTGATAGTCAGGGACCCGAACCTTGGATTAACCACTAAGGAGGCTGTCCTATCAGCAGGTGCAAAGTACTGGGGCTGCTGTATTGCCATTTGGTGAATGGATTCTGGACCATGCAGTAGCTTCTGGTGGGGCCTCTCGATGCCATACTAGTGGGTAATTGTTACGGCTTTACCTTATCATTAGCTACAAATAAAAAAAAAATTCTTCGTTTCTTTTTCTCTCTTAATTTCCCCTCTCTGTCCTGCTCTAAGTAAATCTGTCGACCTAGTCCACAAATTCCAAAATTTCATCATGACAAGTTTCAAGAAAAAATACACGATTAAACCCGGTTCTCCAACTTCCAACGTAGACCCCTACTACCATGTCTCCTTCTCCAACATCAGGGGTCTTCGTTCTAACCTTCCAGAGGTTGAAAACCAATTACAGGAGACTAAACCAGACCTTTTATTTTTAAGTGAAACTGGCATTGGACAGGCTATTTCCCTAGATGAGTTTGCAATTTCAGGATACTCTAACTTAACTTCTAAATCTGACCCCCAAGATCGCCATGGGCATGGAATATGTGCCTATATTAAAGATAGCTTTCCATGTGGGAGGGACATCTCTAGGGAAGATCCTAACTTACCCTATATGTGCTTCCGGGTTGCTTTAGCTCACACTACTGCATTTATATTTACTCTCTATCGCCCCCAAAACAGCGGAGTTACTATCTTTCAAAGCATATCTGAGAAAATTGACCAAGCACTTTCTACTTATCCTTCAGCTAACATTCACGTATGTGGAGACTTCAATGTTCACAACGTCGAATGGTTGACCCACTCAAACAAGACCGATGATGAGGGGAGATTCTGTCATGATTTCTCCATTGCCTATGACCTCACTCAGATTGTTCAGGAACCTACCCGTGTGCCCGATAATGACGGCCAGTATGCGAGCCTACTAGACCTTTTTCTCACAACTTGCCCTGAACCATGTTCAGTTTCTGTTCTGTCGCCTCTTGGATCTTCCGACCACTCTGTTGTATCAATTAAGATAAAAATGAAATGTAATAAGTCCCCAGACGTACCTCTTCATCGTACAGTATATCGATACACTAAGGCTGACTGGGATACCTTCCGTACATTTATATCTGATCTACCTCTGCATTCCATGTTTAAAAAGGATGTGTCCTCTATAGTATTAGATCTAACTGAATGGTTCATTGTAGGTATTGACCATTTCATACCCTCTAAAAAGTTTCAGCAAAAACCTAACAGCCAGCCATGGTTCTCTCCAGAATGTGCTGCTGCCATTGCGCACAGAAATCACTTTTTCCACTGCTTCAAACGTAATAGATGTATGGAAACTAAAGCCGTTTTCAGGACTGCCAACAACCATTATAAGAAAGTAATAAGGAACGCAAGAGTGTTGTATGCTCAATCTGTTAAGTCCAAAGTAGCTGAGCAGAGGCTTGGTTCCCACCAGTTTTGGCAAATAGCAAACAGAATCCTGAATAGAAGCGTGTGCTCCATCCCAACTATTATCAATGGACCTGAGGTAATCTCGTCAGCATCAGACAAAGCCAAACTCTTTGTCAAGAACTTTGCAGCTAATTCTACCCTTTGCGACCAAGACCGCCAACCCCCAATATTTCCTCCTGTATCAGAAAACACGCTATGTGATATACGTATATCTGTACGTGATGTTGCCAAGCTAATCAAAAACCTTGATTCGAGTAAAGCAACTGCCCCTGATGGTATTCCAATTATAGTACTCAAAAAACTTCAACCTGAATTAGCGCCCATACTTACAAAACTGTTTAAACGTTGTCTTAAGGAGAATAGTTTCCCATCTCCCTGGAAAATCTCATCAGTATGCCCTGTATTTAAGAATTCAGGTGATCGCTCATCCCCCTCTCAGTACAGGCCAATAAGTCTCCTGTGCGTCATGAGTAAGTTGCCAGAATCTGTGTTAAATACAGAAGTAATCAAACATCTCAACAAAAATAACCTTCTTAGTGACACTCAATATGGTTTCCGTTCTGCTAGATCTACAGCAGATGTCCTTACAGTTATATCGCATAGGATTAGCAAATCTCTCGACGGTGGCAATCTTTCTAGGGCAATTGCTCTTGACATATCTAAAGCCTTTGATAGGGTATGGCATAAAGGTTTACTTCATAAGATCGCTAGCTATGGTATAGCTGGAAAAGTCTTCTCAATTATTAAATCATTTCTTTCTGATAGGTTCATAAGAGTAGTAGTTGAGGGGCAAAAATCAGAAGCTCACAGTATTAATGCCGGTGTCCCTCAGGGATCCATCCTGGGCCCAACTCTTTTCCTGATATACATTAATGATCTTCCAAATCATATCCTTACATCATTTGTAGACATTTATGCTGACGACACTACCATTTATGGTACCACATCTAAGACAGTAAACGACCAAGTTCTCTCCAATTCTCTCTCCTCTGATCTTGAGCACGTAGTACAATGGGGAAAGGAGTGGCTGGTTACTTTTAATGCATCTAAAACCAAGCTTCTCTCTTTACATCATCAACATTCTAATTCACATTTGTCATCAATTGAAATGAATGGCTCTCGTCTTCAGGAGGCCTCAAGTTTTGACAAGCTTCTGGGCTTGACCATTACTCCTGATCTTAAATGGAACACGTATATCAAATCTGTTGCCAAGGCCGCTGGAAAAATGGTGGGATCTTTCTATCGATCCAGTAGATATCTCACTGCTGATGCTATTCTCTACCTATATAAGAGCCAGGTACGTCCAAGGATGGAATACTGTTGCCACATCTGGGCAGGAGCTGCTAGAAAGGACTTGTCCTTCCTTGATAGAGTTCAAAATAGACTTCGTAGCCTCGTAGGAGATGTCCTTTTCTCCTTCTTGCAACCTCTATCTCACAGAAGAGATGTTGCGAGTTTGTCTCTGATGTATCGTTATTTTCATGGAAAGTGTTCAACTGAGCTTCAATCTATGGTCCCCCCTCGCCAAACTTTCACAAGAAACACTCGTCTAGCTGTAAACACTATCAATAATTTCCCCCACTCTTTATCTGTGCCTAAACCTAAACGTAGATTCCATGAACAAAGCTTCTTTCTTAGAACTGCACGCCTGTGGATTTGTCTTCCGTTTTCCTGCTTTCCGGCTGACTACAATATGGTGGTGTTCAAGTCTAAAGTAAATAAGTTCTTGATGAGCCGTTCCATATAAGTTATTAAATTTACCAAATTTTCATTACTAATGATTACTATATTGACCAATTTCTACTGTACACTCTTTAACCCTTATCCTTGAGTGGCCTCTGGGCCTTGATAATGTGGTGATGCCTTTGTAAAAAAAAAAAACTAATAATATTAGATGTATGTGCGAGTATAGTTCTATAATGAATGTATCCGTTATTTAAGCGAGCAACATTACTTCATTATATATATATATATATATATATATATATATATATATATATATATATATATATTGAATACAAAAGTTAATAATTATGAATTATAAAACGGTTTCAAAAACAAAAGTACAAAGAAAATAATTTTTCCATTTTAAACTGTTTTATAATCTACAATAATTAATCTTTCTACTCAATATTAATATAGCTCTAGGATACACACCAATATTTAGCTTATTATATATCTACTGTACTATGGGCACTCTTCTTATAAAAAAAGTATTAATACATTTATTTATGCATTAAAATAAGATTTGCTGTTAAGAGTCCAGGTTTAATGTCATCTATAAAATACAATGTTTTTAACTCTTTTTCAAGATGTCTTTTAACATGTTTTATTAATCATTTGTCCACACACACACACGCACACACATACACACACACACACACACACATATATATATATATATATGTATTATGCACATATATATAAACACATACACATATATATACAAATATATATATATATACATATATAAATATATATATATATATATATATATATTATACGTGCATCTTTGCGTGTGTATGTATTTGAAATATAAACGCTTCCTAATGTTTAGTTGATTTTCTGTTTATACACACTGTCAAATTTTACCTACGTATATATTTAACAGTATTTACACATACTCACGTATGCATGGCATATATACATATATATACATATATATATGTACATATATATATATGTATATATATATATGAACATATATATACATATATATATATATATATATATATATATATATATATATATATCATTAAATTTAATTTTATGTCCATGTATTTTTTGGTAACAATGGTACTTATTCAGGGAAATATACGAAAGTTGTTATCAGTCAGTTAAACTAAATTTTATTCCTGTCTTCGCGTCAATCTTTATCGACAGGAGAATTTCATTAGTTCGCCGTAGAAGTACGTTAGAACAAATACTTCAGCAAAATACTGTTGTTTTTCATTCAATATCCATGATAAGAAAATATTGCCAAATATTCGTGGTGTGGAGAATTTTACTGTAACCAAGTACACTATTATACATTTATAGGTAACGTATCAGAAAGTAAATCGTATGGACAAATAGTCTTCAGAATCGGTAGCTGAGATTTTTTATAAGAACGTATCTAGAAGAAAATTGTTAGGATAATTTGGCTGCTAAACTATGTAGGCTATGAACCAGAATATCATTTTCAGTTTTAATCTGATGAAGGTAGCATTACGAATTGTTTTCTAGTGAAACAAAACCCATTTCTCATAATTAATTTAGGAGTTTGTACATAGATACTTACAGAATATGAAAACATTTACATTTTTACCGAATCGTCTTCAATAATGTTTACTTTCTTTTAAAAATCATCATAATATTTAAGATATATTTCAGTGATACCGCTAATAAGTTTCCAGAAATTTTTACTCGCATTTAAAATTGCCGTACCCTCTTAAAAATCCATTACGTTATTGGTTTACATCCTATGAGATTACCATTTTTGCTTGCATTCTTGGTTCATGAACAGAAAGACCATAAATTGGATTACACTTGCTAAATCCTTATTTTTACAGCTGGTGAATTGCACGAGTTTAATCAGGACGTAGGGACACTTTAGAAGAACGATATGCTATAACACTTTGTTAAAACAAGAAAACTGTCACAGACACGCAGGAAATGCTTAACTTGTTGTCGAACTAACTTGCATTAATCGAGTATCAGATCCAAGACATGGAGTCTGCGACGGATGATGCAATGTGCGTGAGACGTAAGGAAGTCAGAACAGAGTTGATTAGTCAAATTATATAATTCAGATTTTTACGTCAGTGTTAGGAATGTACACATGATTTATTGTGAGAAGCTGAATATGGGGACCATTTGCGTAAAGGTTTTGCCAAGAGGACGCAAAAATAAACAAATACGTTTCATTTTCTTATAGCAAGGAGATGGTCGAGCTTACCCATTCTGATCCAGATTTTTTTTTATATATATATTTTTGATTGTCAACAAAAGCTGTAGGGACTGCTCTGACCAAAAGACTAAGAACCAGTGTTAAAAGTTGGGGCATCCTGGCATCCCCACTTACCTCTTCCATTCACTACAGTTCCAAGAAACCATACTTCTCACACGAACACACCCCAATTATCTCCGGAAATTTCATTTTAACTGACACATTTTTTCAGAGATAATATTAATTGCTTTATATCTTATTAAAAATTATTAACAGTATAGTAAAATATATTTTAAATAGATTTCTCAAATAACTGTTTATCGTATATTCAATTAAACGCCGTGCAGGTTTCTTTAATATAGCAGCTTTAATAAGTACATGTTTCTTAAAATGTCATAAATTAATTGTAGACACATTGTCACCATCTCACGATAGAAACACCTCCTATTATAATTAAAATATATATTCTACAAACAATAATTAAGATAACAACATAACACATATTCTATTTCAGTTACACACATATATCGGATTTTAACGGACACATTTTTAGTTGAAAGTATCTAATTGCGTCATATTTGTGTGGCTTTTCGCTTAGCATTTAATATGAAATATATTGGATGTTGCAAGGTTTAAAAAGTGTTTCCAAAGTATTTGAATTTTTTGTTCAGATAATCTGGATTCCAAATTATGAAAGCAGGGAAAAATAATTATCGTACCTGTGTTTATTTTCTTATTATGTTGTGAGTAGAAAGGTATGCGATTACATTTGTGTAAAATTTTGCAGTGATCGGGGGAGCATAGCGTACTATTAAATGTTATAAAAGGTTTGACTCGAAATATTAATGAGTGATTGTTTTCTGTTTCATAGGTGAACTTTATTGAGGGTTCGACTGTGTGGAATATATCGTTAATGCAATCTATTTTCGTGTTTTCAGGAAGAAAAAATTAAACATGTCTAATGTATCTAAAGTTTTCTGTGTTTTGATGTAATTTAAACTTTAGAGGAGCAGGTACTATAAATTCTAAGAAAAGACAGGTTAATACTCCACTGAGAGGGTATCCTTAAAGAAGACCGAAGTGTTGTCTGTAGAAATTGTTTATTGACTTAAAAGGAAGTCATGCCAATTATAAGTTTAATTATCTTTATAAATATGTTGAGATGAAATGGTTAGTTAATGCTTGGATGTTAATGCATTTTCAATGGGGACATAATTATTACTTTATGTCTAAGCTATGTATGATTTTGTGATGCATATTTATGTTTTTATCTTGTTCATAAAAAAAGCAGTGGAGTTTTTGATAGTGTCTTTGGGTGGAGTCAATGTGTTGGATATGGCCCGTTCAATTTTGCGTGTTGCACTGCCTATGCCAGATATTATGGGCGCATAGGGTTAACCGGTTTGTGGAGTTCTGTGGAAGCCAAACAATGGCAGAATATTTAAGTGGTATTCAATGTATTTAATCCAAATTTTGTTGTTTCTCATGGGTTTTTTTAAAAGATTTGTTGAAAGTCTCAATGTTTTATTTACTATCTTTAAATCAGTGTTGGTTACTGCATCTCTGTCTTTGGACAGCGTAAAAGTCTCTCCAGATATATCTTTTCCATTATTACTATACCACCCTATTTATCAGTTTTTAAAATTATGTTCTTGTTATTTGCAATGGGTTCCACGGCATCTCTGAATTTTCTCAGGGCACAGCTCCATAGTTTTGAGTAACCCTGAAGCATTTTTAAAGTGTGTGTCTTCCTGTTTGTTATTATTAGAAATTATGTTGGTGGTAATATTCGAATATATTCCAGTGCGATTTTAAGTCCAAACTGAGGGCTTCAATTTCGATGTTGAGAGTTCTTTATTACTTTGATTTTCGATAAGATCCGGGTGTTCTATGGTTCACTATTTGCTTTTTTAAATTAGATTTCTTAGTTTATTCTCCAATTTGAAAGTATGGCGGGTGTTTAATCTTTGAACCGATTGTGAAATATTTGCGTATCGTTTTGTGATTTTATTGTGATTTTATAATGACCGGGCTTCATGAAATTAATATAGGCTTTATTGTTTTAAAAGATCCGCGGAAAAAGATAAATATTTTTTTAAAATATATTCCGGGAAAATCTGGTGCTGATATCCCAAACATGTGAATGTACTTTCGTGTATATGTTTTTCTTATATACATTTTCGCAAAATAGTGTTCTTGTTGTTGTAGAGGAGTGAGGCTAATATCTATTTGTATTTTCAAAACTTTTGCTTCAAATTTTTATGTTCCATTTTCGCGAAGTGATTAAAATAATTGAGATAAGATTCCGACGAAATAGAGAAATAAAACGGAACAAAGCGAGCTATCTGTTCATCAACGTCTCTTCTTTCTTTCGAGACTTCCAATGGATGAATAAAATTAGGAAAAGAAAAACACCAGTACTAACATTTAACTTGAAAAGTGCGGCGCTGTTTCCTTTAAAAAACGGAAACATACGTTAAAAATTGCAAAATGAGGGTTTGTGCTGTTAAGGAGAGAGAGAGAGAGACAGACAGAGACAGAAAGAGAGAGAGAGAGCGAAAGAGAGATTTAAAAACGTCATGTAGCAATTAAAATAAGTTAATAAGATACGACGTAGTTAATTTCCTCTCTGAAAAAATAGGCTCGTTAAAATTAAAATATAGGTGTGTAACTGAAATCAAATGAATGTGTTGTTATGTAATTTATTGATTGAAGTTATATTTATTTACAATTATAGGAGGTGCTTCTATCGGCTGAGAGGTTTAACCTTTTTCTACAATAATATTATGTTATTTTAATATAGGTTTACTTATTAATCGCGCTATATATTAAAAAACACCTTGTTAAATTGCGTTGCAATTTACCATAAACGCTGAATAAATAAGTCTCCGGCGGGGGTTGTTTAAACGAGATTTCACTATTCTTGCTTGTTTAGAATAAGATATATTATTATGCTGCCGTAAAGGAGAGAATAATGCATTACCGAATTGCTATTTCTTATATTTCTTTTATGTGAATTGTGTTTTTTTTCTAATTTACACTGGGTTTTCTCAAATGTATATATGATGGTATTTTTAGCAAGGTAAAGTGTATATACCTGGATTGGAAACTCGTTTGTTTGAAGATGTTCCATTGTTTCTAATATTTGTTTTATAGTTAATGATGTGTATTGTATGGTGGGAATTCCTGGTGTATTTTAGTGTGTTGCTAATTATTGCATTATTGGTTTGTGTAGGTAATAGAAGATGTTTATTAACGAGAGAAATTTCTGGTGTATATGATTTTATGTTTACTTATTCTAAAATATATATGTGTAAGTTTTCGCTATGCATTTAACATGAAATATGTCGGATATTACAAAGTTTTAAAAGTGTTTGTAAGTTATTTGAACTCTTTGTCCAGATATTTTGAACTGCAAATTCTGAATGCACATAGGAAGGAACTAATTATCTTATCCGCTTTATTCCGTTAGGATGTTGTGAGTAGAAATGTAAGTAATCATTCTTGTGTGTAATGTTCAATGAATTTAAACTGGTAGTTTACTATTGAATTTCATGATAAGTATGCCTAGCAAAAGTAATCAGTGATTTCTTCTGTTTCAAATATAACTTTTGTTAGAATTCAACTAAGTCTAAGTTTTCTTTGATTTCATCTATGTGCGTAGTTTCAAGAAAAACTATGAAAATGTCATCAATGTATCTAAAATATTCTGTTCTTGAAGGTACTCTAAATTTGAGGAGATCAGATTCTATGAAAAGCAAAGGCAGTATAATACTAAACCGGGTGGGTTACCTTTAGGAAGACCGAAATTCTGCTTGTAAGAATTGCTATTGATTTGAAAAAAAAAGTAATGCCAATTTTAATAAACATGTCGTCGGGAAATGTTCAGTTAATGTTTTTTTTTTAATATGCATATTCAAACATTTTCATGGTGACATCAGTATATAATGGCGTTATATAAAAGCTGTGTATTGCTTTGTTATGAATATTTTGCTTTATATAGGTAACACTGATAGGGAGTTATAGACCTCCCATATAAAGAACGCCGGTGATTTACTCAACAATAGAAAAACATTAAAATGCATAACGAACATATACACAGATTTTATGTAACATCATTATATACTAATTTCCACATTAAAAAGGTTTACATTTACTCCATAAACACCTGAAAAATCAACAAATTACTTACCAATTTTCCATACCTATTTAGAGAAAGTATAAACTGATAACTGACATGTTATGTTTTCAATTAAATAACACTATCAAGAAGCAAAGTTCGGTCTTTGTATGGTACACCCAAGCAGTGTGGAATGGTATTCTTTTTCTTAGTATTCGTAGTATCTGGTCCTTATAATTTTAGATTGCCTCTAAACACAATAGTTTAGATACATGATGACGTTTGAATTTTTCGTCCTGAAAACACGGACATTGATAACATAAAAGGCAATATAGATACAGTAGAACCCTTCATAAAGTACAACTATAAAGAGGAACAATCACCCATTAATTTACCTATACATACTTATTATAAAATTTAATAATAAACTACCATTCATAAGTCACCGCAAAATTTCACACAAAAATGTCTATTCACACCACAAAAAACATAAAAATATATAACTATTGTTTTGTTTTTACGCGCATTCAATATTTGCAGTCCAGAATATCGAGACGAAGTATTCAAATACCTTAAACCACTTTGATAACCTTGCAATATCCTACATTATTGCTTTATAAATGTTAAGGGAAAGCCAAACAAACCTAATCCGGGATACATAAAACAAAAAATAATATACACCAGATATTTCTCTTAGAAACATATATATTCTTTTACTGACACACACCAATAATACAATAATTTGCAACATACTACATCTACTAAGAATTCGAATCATGCAAACCACATCATAAACTTTTAAACAAATATTACAAACAAGAAAACATCGCAAGACCAGCCAGTTTCTCATGCAATTATGTACACTGTTCCTTGTCAAAATTGCCATCATAGATACGTTGATTAAACCTAGCGTAAATTAGAAAAGACCCAATATAAGAGGAGATAAAAGAAATAACAATTCTATGAGATATTATTCTCTTATTCATTGCAGCAAATCATACCTTTGACTTCAAATAAGCAAAAATAGAACATTTGTTTCAAATAAACCGCGTCGTAAACTATTTTAATCAGTGTTTAATGTAAAATCAAACAATTAAACAACAAGTTTAATATAATTCATCGCCATTAATCGGTAAACTTCTATTAAAAGAATATAATTTAATTGAAGACACAAGTTAAACCTGTCAGCCGATGAAAATATCTACTAAAATAATTAATACTTATAATCCAATTAATACACTGCAGAAAAAATACAGTCGTTTAATTTCCTTTAAAAACCGTGTAAGTAAAACGTTGTGTTATAGAATATTGGTGATGAGTTTCAGTTAACAATAATTACTATATTTGTTACTTTTATAAAACCGGAATTTTCTTAAACTATAAACTTGTGCCATTACCTTTATGCCAAATAAATGTAATACTATTTAATGCTAATATTCAACTAGGGTTCTATCCAATGATTTTAAATTAGAATTTACATTAAAAAAATTCCTAAAAGGTCATTGTAAATCCATGATTTTACTTATTAATAAAATAACCTTTGCTACACGTAAAGATTGAAACTTTAGTAAAATAATACATTGCACTTGGTTGTGATCATTAGTTTTCTCAAGTCAAACATAAACAAATTCCTGATGAATCGCCCTCTTAAGTAAGACACTTTATCAAATCTTCAATACTAACTATTACTACAATACTATCCCATTGATTACTGTACACACAATAATCTTTATCCCCAGGTTGCTTCTAGGCCTTCATATGCGGTGACTTACCTGTAAAAGAATATTAGCGATAGCGAAGAAAATAAATATCATACATGACGATAAAAGCGTGTATATATCTTAATCCGCTAAAACACTTATTTCCCGGAGAAAACAGTGTTTTAATAGCGCTCGGAAAATAGACACGAGGAACAAATCTTCAAATTTCAATACCGCCGTGTTAAACTTTAATCAATACAGAAGAACTGCTTAATGTCGTTATTAATTACCTTTAAAATCTACACCACTTTATAATGAAGAGCTTCAGAAGGCTAACATATTTCTCTTGAAGGCTTGGCTTCGATTTTCTCTCAACAGAAATGATGAATGGTTATAACGATTTCCTGTCAAATAAACTGTTTACGCGTTCGAACGCAGCAATAAATCTACGTTTAATAAAAGCACATGCCACCTCTACGATTTTCGATTTCTTTAATGATTGAGATTCGACAAGTGAATTCCTTTTCAGGTTTTGGCCCATTTTCTGGCTTCATCGCAAGTTCTATGATTTATATTATATGTTCGCGTAGGAATTTTCTTTAAATAGTATACATAATGTAGCTATAACAACTTAGATAATTTTTCTCTGATTAATGGTTTTAGAGGAACCTACAAGAATACAGTAATTGATTAGCCCCACTGTTTACTGATACTAAATTAGATGTAACGACGATTTTTTTCGTAAGTGAAATTGCAGCATATAAAACCACAGAGTAGTAGTTAATTCAGCATATACACCCCAGATTAGTAGTTAATTCAGACATATAAATTTAGTTTAATGACTACATTGGGTACGACTTTTGGACAAAAATATTTAACAAACACTGTGTAAACATCAACTCATTAAAATCGGTTAGATTATATGATCAACTGGCATAGCTGCTTTTAGAACTTAATATAGGACAGAAAGTAAGTTCAATCATGAGCATGTATATTGATGTACCATTATATATATACAGATCTTTAGATATTAGTCAGACCGTAACAAGTTGATCTTCCGACCTCGCAACCGGATCAACTGGCAGATCAGCCATAAATGAGATAAGCGGGTTGGAAATATCTTGGAATTTCTACTACATATCTCCAACCAGATTTCATTCAACGAAGCATTTATAAAAGTGCTGATTGTGTGCGTCATAACAAATACAAACACCGTATAAAACCGCCACAAGTTTGTGTGTGTGCATGTAGGTCTGTATGTGTGTGTCTGTTGCCGCGTGTATAACAAAATTGTCAGATATTTTTTTTTTGAATTTGCGAACGTCTCTTGTGCTCAGATTCTTGCATAAAACGCAATCGCTAACATTACAATAAAAAGTTTGTATTTATCATCAATCAAGTAAAGTGCATATAGAAAATGTGTATGCTTTATGCTTAATGGAAACATACAAACGATTTCAAATATAAAATTATCTTAATGCAGTAAAACGCATATATTTAATATAAACACGTTCTTGTTGAACCGTCCCCACAAAACAAAAATATAAATTCTACCCAAATTACATCAATAACGATTGCTACACTACCACCCTACATTCATAAACCCTTATTTTCGTGGTGCCTTCGGGCTTTAGTAAATGATGACTTCCCAATACAAAATATAACTCTTAACTAAATATAAAAGCTAAGGTGTTAAGGATGTTTATGTAGGCTCTGTCCTAAGAAGAATACCTTTTATTAGCCCGATGCCTCTTAGATCGTAAAAACGCAATATTATGTAGTCTGCTGACATGTAAATCCCAATGAATTTGTATGCGAAAAAAGGTTTATACAGAGACTAATACGTAATAAAGGTCTATAATGTATTTTACTAAACAATTTGTAAAAAAATACACGTGCTTCATTAATAATGCATTCTAACATGGAATCTTTTATGAAAAGTTCACATAAGACTTTCGAAGGCTCAGAAGATTGCAAACCATTATAAATGAATGGTTTCTATTGAAAAAAAAAACATCTTTCCTCAGTATTTTCGGTTTCATACATTTTTTCTTCACACAAAATCATATTTACGCATTTCTTGACACATTTCTGGCCGGAATCTACATGTGTTTGTTTGCTCTGCAGAATGTTGACGAACATGAATCAACCATCATTTTTGCGAGATTATCTTTTATTTTCTATTTAAGACTATTGAGGTGTTCAGTGATATTCCATTTCAATATAAATTTAGTTAAAAAAAAGCTCTCCTTAGCGTTTGTTTTTCAGGCAATAATTAATTGCGTTATATATTGCGTGTATTACGAAAACATATTATTTTAACTAACATCTTTCAAGAGTTTCTTGCAAATTAGATCTTATTTACTTTACAACCTTAATCATCACTTGCTTACATCTAAGGAATATATTATTGTCACGCATATTGAGTCGCTTCCATTTTAGTAGCTGACATCTTCTTAGCATAGCCGCATTTCAAGGACAAATATAAGTTGATTTAAATAAACATTGGACTATCTCCAATATCAGATCATGAGATATGTACGTTTAATATAGCTTTCTTGCTTATGCAGTCATTACGGCATCATCTTTCAAATAATAATAGTTTTAACTAATAACTTATTATTAATTACTATCAAGCGTGGACTGATGCTAACGTCTGATGAGAATTAGTGTGTTTTCACACAAAAATAGGTCCTAGGTATGATCTTAAACTATATCCAGTGGTGAGACCCCAGCTTGCGGACTTTGGGGAGTGTGGAGCCACCCTTAAAATGCTATTACTCCCAGGTTTACTCTGACCCGGAGTGGTAGTACCTTAAATAGAAACGGACTTGAAAACAACAGATACATTTTATTAAAATGAGTTTCTTCAAAATCTTTGGAGTCGGCATTAAATAACCCGAAAAGGGTTGATATGCCGTAAACCAAAAGCAATCAACCAACCTAATGCTTTTTACTGAACAAAAAAAAGACACCACTTTTACTTATTAAAAGAAATGAGGGTGTTTTTTTTATGAAAGTGAACATCGTTCTATAAGAACACGATATTCACATCTTATAAACGTCTTTAGTAATAAACGAACACAACCCCCACATGTTAAGATATTACGTTGAGTATGTTTATTCCTCATTCCTTCTTTACATGTGGAAGTTGGGGTGTTTATAGTATGCTAAGTACGGTCGTAAAAATACAATTACACAGTACACAGCTATTATAAACGGCTTTCCAGGTTGTGGATGTTTATTGCATAAACCCTTCTTAGCATGTGGATTTGGAGGTTGTTTATGCGTCGCTAGTTGCTGTCGAAAATACATTTTAGAAATTACAAATTAAATAATAACAGTAAATAAACAATTTATTAAGAGTAAATAAACAAAGTGAAACTTCCCTTTAAAATATCAATATATTTATATTCAGTACGTTTCACGATTATTTTTGTTATTTTTTGTATTTATATATTCTCATATTATTTGCTTGCAACTTCGTCTACATCTTTTATTTCGCGCGGGACATTATTTTCTGCATGCCCACGTGTTTACTGATTTGTTGTATTAAATTATTTGGTCATATATTATTTTTTGGAAAACACGCTCTAAGATAAGTACTGTGCTTTCACCTAACTATTTACAAACAAATAACAAAGTGCATGTATATATAATTATGTAGTTTTTCAATCACAGATGTTACATACACATTGCTATATCTACACAATTAGTCACTATCTTATGTAACTTACAACGCCGTTTAATACATATTAATCCGTTATAAAAATATATACAGTGCACTGAAGGAGAAACATAATCACGATCGTCCAAATTTTAAATTAAGTAGTTACATTTTTTTTCTCTGAAATTAAAGTACTCGTACAACACAAGTCTACACCGGAAGTTTATGCACACATTATACATATACAGCCGAGGCACATATTTAACAATTAAATAACGGTATATCGAAAATATTATCGTTTCTGTTCCTGTTAGTATAAATAATGCTTTCTCCCTCATTCAATTTCGGCAATTCTTATTGTCTATGAGTTGGAAAATTGCTTTTTTCTGGATTACACATGTTCTTAAATAAACAAACACGCTAGACATAACCAATCCTGGACTCTATATGTAAAACCTGCAATAATTGAACTTAAAACTGTTTTTCTTTCCCTAAATATATTATTTCGTTTATTACATTAATATTTTGTTTTTACACTTTTTACTGCAGAATAAATAAGCATGTAAGCACGAAGTTGAAGCGTTTACTAAAAAGTTAAAAAGGGACTATGAAACCACATATACGCAGATATACATATATATATATATATATGTATATATATATATGTATATATGTATATATATATATATATATATAGAGAGAGAGAGAGAGAGGATAAAGAGACATAATATTTTTACGCTGTTTATTTACCCAAGCATAACCTCTACTTTCATTCTAAGTATCTGCATATGGTGTGGCCACTCGATTGTTACACTTAGAATATGTAAACAGACGACTTTCAGCCCAACTCAATACAAAGTAACCCTGCAATTATGTCCCTAATATTACCATTTTACATCAAAGTTGCTCTAAGCCTTTATTGGGATGAACAGGCCAAAGGAATATAGTGTTTCATTTCAGTTCAAAAATACAATGATTTCTCCTAGAAATTTACATTTTAATTATATTACATTATCAGAAGATTTATGTATATACGTTGAGTTATTGTTTGTCATGTTACTAAATCTTTATTGTGGGGTTCTTTAATATCTGAACCATTAGTTATCATTTTATAGTCTTTTTTATATTCCGTGATAGTCTAAATGTGTTGCGTGTGTATATGTCAGGCAATACATAAACACATACAGTATTTAACATACCTTTTCAACTTTTCTAACAGCGTCCTTGTTTTTTTTAGTCCCCTTGGAATTTATCTTAGAAAAGAGCTGCAACCAGTGGGCGAATGCATTTCAACTTCAAGATGATGGTTGGTTTGATCTAGTTTTTTTATTCACTTTCCAGTTATCGATCATAGAAGAATTGGAAGTGCAGAATGACAACCTCTAAAACCTCATTCTAACTCTACTTTTCAGCTAACAGGTTACACGTACTTCCGATCAGTTGATTAGATAATCTTCCGCTGCACTTGTTTATGTTATTGTTTTGACAAGTTAATCAAAACATAGCTTCACATCTTATATCTTGTTTACCGCGCCAGTTATGTAGATAGCTAGACCGATAAATATGCATAAGTATAAGGATGGATCGACCGGGAGATAAATTCCAGGTAATTTCTCGCGTTTCACCACTATATAACATTCCTTAAACCTTTTTGTCAAAATGTATTGCGAAGAGATACATTTTCTTTTACTCACATTAAACTTAGAAGTAAATACATATGATTACCCCACTGGTAAAGAAAGCTGCTATACAATACTCCAATATATAATAACATATAAATAAAATAACATTACAGCAACACATAATACCATTGGCGCTAATCCTTGTGCTCTAGAAATCCAACACAGTCCCTGTGTTCCAATAAGCTCTGAATAAACGCAAATACAATTTCAGGAGCATACTGTACTTCCACCGACACTACATGTGGTCGATAAACCTCGGCAATCAGTCGAAAAAAAACAAATTGAGGTCCATCTGCCTCCTCAACACAGAAACTAATAACCCGTGCCTTTACAGGCCAGCTATTCTTTCCACAAGTTACACAAAAAAAATCACACCTCGGGCCTTATACTTTTTCCATCATTAACCTTTCTTACTCTACTAATGTTTTATGGAACAACAGAAAAAAACACTTTTTACTACATCTGGTAATCAGCATTCTATTTTGCAAGGTATCTGCTTACTTCCTAATTCTTGTTTGTGATATCCCGTCTTAGATACTATATTTGATACCTTTAAGTTTAAATGGGGCAATGTTTTACTTCTAAAGTTTTTACCTATATGCGACATTTATATTTCATTCTCCAGTTCCATCTTCCTTGAGTGATTCGCAACATAATAGCCGCGTTTTCCATTCTATACGTTCACCTCTGACGCCGTGGCAAGGAAGTATTCGGCTGTAGTTCCTAAAGTTGATCATTGAACTAGCTTCGCTCAGGCTTGAATGAAGTATTCCGCTTTTCTTCAGCTATGTTAGAAAGCATCTTTCCAAAGATGGTACTCGCAACCGGCATATCTATGGCCATAGCTTTGCTGAAAATCCCGGATTTCCACTGATGATTAACGCAATTTTGCTTAACGTTGACTTTACACGAGATCAACAGAAATCACAAAGAGAAAAACGAAATCAAAATATTCCTCGAAAAAACAAAATAACCGGCCACGCAATTCAACATAATCTACACGTGTTTGAAATTCTAACATTATATATGCTGACCGTACGGTACAAAAATGATTCAACCCTATTTTTTTCTTTCTATTTCTTAATCGAGGTTACTTTACTCAGTATCTACCTACTTTCTAACTTACACTGCTAAAATTTTCTTCTGGTCAGTTCTTCTATTATTTTCAAATTAACGTCATCTTATTTTAAAACTTAATAATAATTTAAAAACGCACACACACACAAGGCAAAGATCACTTGATCCCCCGTCATGCAAAAAAATACATGTTAATACCTTATCACAAAGCAACAGCATTTTGTTTTTACAAAACTGATATGAAAATACCTAATAAGTTACACACAAAAAATGTTTCCCTTATAAAAGCTAGGGGCTGCCTTTCACTATTCGACCAAGAGCAAAAGTACGAATACAAAACAGATATGTTGATATCAAAATGTCCCCGTCCGCATAATATTTGGGTCCCTGAAAATCACTTTTTAGTGTCCAACAAAAAAATAAATGCCAGGATTGTTTCATTCTACTGAATATATATATATATATATATATATATATATAAAGAAGAATTCAATTAATTAGTAACAAAATTTTGCTGAGCCGCACGTCATCAACAAAGACCTCGGGCTGAACAGTATCCACGATTTGTTAAAATCATCAATGTACTATGACAGCATTTTCCTCTCTAAACAATTACAAACATATCAATTACATTACAATTGCAAATACATCTACACACATCCTTCTTATTTTTCGATATAGGCAAGAAATTTAAATTAAAACTAATTTTCTGTGTTTAGTTTCGAAACATAATCGCAGAAACGTCAAATAGGAGCAAGCACAATTACATTACACAATTCGGAACATTTCTTGCTAAATAAGAAATTTGGCTTTTGCAAATCAGCAACAGCTTGATTGACATGTTTATTAAACACGCACTCTTATATATTTGCAGCGGTAAACTTTTACTTCCTTTTATATTAGTTTATTTTGTCATTCTTTTATTTCACTTGTCTATTTTAATAACATGTTTTTCTTATTTTTTTCGGTTTTCGTTTTTTCGTATTTAATAATTAAACAATCAACAATTTCATATCTAGTTTCATGGACATTTTTCCATAGGCGATTATGGCATATCGCTCGTTTTCTTTATCATAATTGAAAAAAATATTTTCGTGAGTGTATGTTATTTCCTTTTTCTTATTTTTTGAATTTCAATTATATATATATATATATATATATATATATATATATATATATACATCGTGTCTTTCCTTTTTAAAATGTGTGTCTCTATCATTCTGTGATCTTATATATCTTGCATAAATATGTTTTTTCTTAGGACATTTTATTTCTCCTTACTTTTTTTATTGTATTTTCAAATTTTAAAAGTTGTGTCTATTCCGTCTTTGTTTGATTGTATCTTTCACCTTTATATCTTTTTTTAATGTTGTGTCCGTGGTAAATCAAGGTTCGATTTAACTCTCTAAAACGTACTAGCAGGGCAAAAAAATGCATGTTACGTAACGAGGTGGTTTCTATATACGGCTGTTATTGTTTTTCGTGTTTCGATATGTCTTTTCAGGAATTCATCTGAAAACTAAGTTACTGTGTTGCAGCCTATTTATATTCTGTGGTCGTCTAAATGTGTTGCGTACGTGTGTCTCGGACATAACATTAACGCGTACACGTATTTCGACAAAACTTTGCAACTTTTCAACTTTTCAATTGCGTCGTCTACCTTGTGGTCCGCCTGGAATTCATATGTTCTATTAGAAAAGCTTGATTGCTTGGACGTATGCATTTCACTTGCAAAACGATGGTTAGTTTTATATAGTTTTCTTATTCACTTTACAGTGGTCGATTGCAGACAACAGGAAAGAGAGCACCGTTGCTTACGCTGTGTATTAAATTCTCGAATACTGATACAGGTCAGTTTCCTTCGCGGCGAGAGGGGCAACTTGTTTAACAGTCCAATCTGTTTTACGTCCTCTTGCCAATTTTTATTTTCTCAACTAAGTAGAACACGTTATTAGATTCAAGAACTTCCGGTCAGTTTATCAGATAATCTTCGGGTGCCACTTGTCCATTTCATAGTTTTCATATCTAATCTCTTGTTTACCTCACCAGTTAGACAGACATCCTCATCAATAGTTACACATAGATATAACAGAAGTCGACAGATGAATAACATATAATCTCTCGTGTTCCACAACTATATAACACATACTCTACCTTCTATTATAAATATAATGTGTTTACTCTGGAAAAAATACGTTCACTAATTTTCTAGGAAAACATACTGTACTTATACGTAACAATTTACGATTAAAAATAAAACTGTTTCCTGCTAAATCATACCAAACATCGTAAACACAATTAATAAAGTAATATATCCTTTCCATACTAATCGGCTGTATTTTCCACGTGGCCTTGCGTAACTGCATAACTGCCGGGTATTCTTACATTCAGTATCCAGCCTAGTTTAAAGTTCTCCAACATACAGATTAAACATTCGATAGAACAGCAACAAACGCATGTGTTTGGAGTGTATTTTAAACTCTTATAGGATCCTAGTTGTTTTTCGTTTACTTTTAAGGGAAGCGTTTTTTCATAATGTTTCTTATTTTTTTATTTTTACAACCACTATGGATATTTATTTGCTGTCAGACTAATTATTCTTGTATAAAACACATGATAACACTTAAGGCTGAAATATATCTAAAACAATGCATATTTTCACCTCTCAAAGCAAAGGTTAATACATCTGGAAATTCTTCCTTAAAACTAGTATCCTTCAGTCTTCTATTTTGTGCAAAAGGTTGTGATATGTAAGTCACACAGGCCGAACAAATTTTCACTATTTTTTTAATTCATACATTTTTTATCTTATTAGTTTTTTTCCAGCAATGTGGCTTTGATTATTAATTAACCCTCATAATTAATTTTAGTTATGTTGCAGAGTAGGTTTTCGTAATTTCTTCTGTGGTTTGAAGTATAGTATTGTATGATCCGATCAACCGTCTAACTGGAATTAAACATCCATGCCAAGAATTTTGACTGTTACGTGTTCATGTAGGTTTTCCTCTAAGATATATCTGGTTATTGTTTGGGACCCACGTGTCTTTTTTTCTGGAGTGAGAGATTTTGCGTCCCGATTTCCTTACATTAAAAAATATTGTTTTGCATGGACAATCCTTGGCCAGTGTTTACCACCACATCTGCAACAAGGGCTGGATGCTTTTGGTTTTTCAGACTTTTGGGGGTAGTTTTGTGTACCGTCCTGTAGTGTAGGTTGGGTTGTTTTCTTAATATTGTTTTTTATATTTGCGATGCCTGCTTCGATACTTCTCGCAGTTGTTTTACTATTTCCGTTTTTTGATAATACTTACTTAACTTTTGCAGTGCCAATACGGTTCGTTTTCTAACTTCATTAAAACTCTGCGCCTGATTTCCGCATTAATTCGTGATGTTAAATATTGTGCAAAAAGAAGGCATTTTAAATTGTTAGCTGTTGATTCCGACAAACTGCAAATCATCGAAATGTTTGTTGACTACTGCTGAGTACATGGCAAAGTCGTAAGTATCGTCATAGATCACGTTTAAAAATTTTCATCTCTCATGGAAAAATGACGTTCTGAGGTAAGAGAGGGCTCTTAGCAAATTTACAGTCTTGTTGAACGATAGCTTCCTGTTCTCCGCGGCTAGATAAAGTCCAGAATTTGTCGTGTTTAATCGTTTCAAGCTTTTTTAGTAGAAGGCGGATCTTCTTCTGGGCAGGCCAGTAACCGTAATCGATATTGAAAAATCGTGTATCTTGAAATAAGATGCGAATGTTTTTCATATTCTTTGCATTTAAAATTATCTATTACGGACCGTAAAGTATTTTGGGAAAAAGCTGAATCAATTTCCGCGTGCGAATTTCATTTACACATTGTATGTGATGTTCCATTAATTTTTCGAGCCATTGTTTCTGTAATCTGACATTGTTCCTCCAGTTTAATTTATAGTGTGTCATCATATTCTTGTTTTACGGCCCATTTTTCTCATAAGTTTTTTTGCAAATTATTCTGTTAAATTAGCCATTTTTGGTTCAATAATCAGTTTCGTTTTCTAAGCCCAAGCTAAACGTAGCTCCTCCATCTTGTCTGGCCGGGTTGTTTAGAGAGAAAATTACAGAGTTGTGTTTATTGTTTAATATCGTACGTCCGGAAGAATACTTTTGTATGTAACCCCCATTTACTTTATTTTTTCTTATATCAGGCAGAAAATAATGATTATTTTCACATTTTTTGAAACAGTTGGGAATAATACGTCTTAAAATAAATAGTTCGTCGCACTTAACCGTTTTAATATGTTTGCATTTTCTTTTCTTTGGCAAAAAATGAAACAGAGCTTTTTAAAAATATTAAGCTCGTCATTTAGTTGACAAAAACATAAATACTCTCAGAAGGGCAAACATTCTTTGTATTTTTACTTTAGCTTAAATATATCAAACAAAAACTACCGTTATCAGTCGAGCAAAAAATAAATAAATAAAATAATACGAATATTTTCCAGAGGAAGACACAATATAATAAATATGTGTGTGTGTTTTTGTTAGTCATGCAGAGCGAACAACAACATTTTTTTTACGATCAACACCATAAGAAATTAGGAATTTAATCTTATTTTTGTTTTTTAGGGCTTTTACATATGATTTTCTTATAGAATGGACCGACACGATTTGTTTGTATTTTTTGTAAAAAAGTTTTAACTTAGTTTTTCGTCTCGTGTTTATATATTCTATTTTTCCGGGAATTGGGTGTTGTCTGATTAATATTTTAAAAGTCAATTAACAATGTTGTTATTTTTCCTTTGGGATTTCTCCGCGTAACTCTGAATTTCAGTTTTGTCGTTTTATCTGTCTCTGAATTAGCCACAATAACACCAGAATAACTGTGTGAGACAATTGTGTTAGCAAAAGACAAAAAAAAGCATTATAGAATGAAGAACTCTTTGCGTTCCAGCGAGCACGTGAGGAAAACTCCGAAACTAGCACCCTTTTCTGGGATGGATAAGAGTTCACTATATATGCACGGTAGTCAGAGGGTGATCCCCCAACTAACTTGCCTCATCTGTTCAGGACACAGGTACTAAGCAATTAAAAATGATTATTGAATATTTTCTACTGTTAAGATTTTTCATAAATACTTGGGAAACACCGAGAAACGAGTCCTGCTAGAAGTGTTACATGATAAGGGATGCCCTCATTTCATGTAAGTCAAAGAATAGGGAATCATTTAAATGCAAATATAAAATATGATATTCAAGGATTCGAACTTGCGAAGTTAGATTTGGAATTGAAAATTCCAATCATAAGTTAAAATAAATACAGCAGGTTAATGAAATAAAGAATGTGGAATTGCAATTATTTAGCTTACATATCTGTATATGGAAAAGGAATGTAATAATGAAATTTGTTTCCGTGAAAATAAAAATAAGGAGTTTAATCGTCAATTGAAATTGTAAACATATTTTGTAAAAATGTTATTTGAAAAATAGGTTACTGAACTCGAGATCATGTCAAGTTTGGCAACGTGACGCATATCATTCAACGTGCTTTAAGAGCACATGTTTAATCATGCGATGACGTGACGAGTTCTCAATATAGGTAGATATTTAGATGCAGTCTGGGAGAAGAGTCGGGATAAAGAACCGAGAGAGAGAGAGAGAAAGAGAGAGAGAGAGAGGTCAAATGCGGCTGCTGACGTCAAACCTTGGAAGCGAAAGGTTAGAGAAGAAAGAGCCATGTAATGAAACTTTGAATTCCTTCAGCAAAATGATGGACCGGCCATGAAATAAAGGGCCTCATCATATTTTTGTATCTGCGTCTTCGTTTTGTGATTCAACAGCAATATCATCATATCAAACATAGGTAAGAAATATATGTATCAATATTTATAGAAACACTCCCGTTCATACAGAACTGTCTCTTTCTTTATATACACCTGTTTATTCTCCCATAAACTATCGCTTACAACATGAACAATTAAGACATATGAACACCCCACACATGAACACTCCTAAGATTGTCACTATCATTCTAAGACTCTCACAAATATGAACAACAATAAATACCATCAGTCCTCTTCTAATAGGAATTACATAACATATACGAATATTTGCTGCGTATTTGGTACTTCGAAAAATAACAACCCTATGCAACATATTTGTAATTTGGTGAACGTGACAATTCCACTCATTCAAGTGTGGGTTTTAAAAAAGAAACTGGCGTTACCACGGTACCAACGTAAGAGTCAACTACAACTAGATGATCACACAATGCGAAAAAATAAAAAAAAAACAGCAAAGGGAAAAATGCAAACGAAATAAAACAATATTCAAGAAGGAAAAAAGAGAATCACTCACACATGCGCAGTATTAAAGAAAAGCATGAACACACATACACACAATAGAACAAAAGTATACAAGAAAAATAAAAAAGGCTGATATGCCGCAAATAGAAAACATACGTAATGAATGGAAAAAATCACCATGCATTTCATTCATTTAAAGAGTGTGTAAATATACCCATCCACGCAGAAAGTTTTAGCAGAAAAAGTAAAGAGATTGTTATGTCAAGATATAGTAAACGAGACGAGTAATATTGTTTTGATTATTGTTGAATTCGGTTAATAAAATGTTTTGAAAATATAAACTCACACAAACACAGAAAAAAATAAGTCATTATGTCATTCATAAAAATGGGTATCAAAACTGTTTGCTGGAAGAATGTTTACATATGTCAATCAACATTTTTTTAAAGTGAGTTGCAATTAAAATCTGTGTCGTTCGGAAATAAAAATGCGCTATTGTACAAAAGCAGGATGCAGAAATGTGAAATAGTTGAAATTTCCAGCTTTTTATGTGGTTACTTGTTTTGTTTTTGTAAAAGGGGCAATTTATGGTTTTTGTGTTAAAGGAATTTGCGTTAAAGAAAAGAACATTTTCTCTTTCTTTTCATGAGAAAAGTATTTGTGAAAGTCATAGTGTACATATATTAAATGTATAATGTAATGTATGTTGTTGAAAATGTTTTTATATTGTAAAATGTACTAAATGAATTGAAATGATCTAGGAGAAAATTAGATGAATTAAGACGTCTGGTTAGCTTAGACATATGTTAGAATTTTAGAGAGGGATAAAATAAATTACGTAATAATACGTTGCTTTGGCTTCAAAAGTATTTAATACGTATTTATTATATTCAAACTCAACCATCGTTTCTATTAAAGGAACACACATCCGAATGTTTTTAAGACATGCTTTTTACGGAAATAATATATTAAATGTTCCCAACTTTTAAAATTAATTGCAAGACAATCGATGAGTTGGTATAATACTAAAACGATGATTGGATATTTATATTTTTTTATAAATATATTTATTAAATATTGATTAAACAGTTTCCTGACGTTTTAATAATTTTAGAGGAATGTTATTTACGAAAAAATATTTTTTTATGTTCCAAGAGTTTTAACAATTAAAAAACAATAATACTAAAACGTTTTCAGATATTTTTTTTTACTTTTAAAATCAACAAATTTATGGAATAATGATAAAACGACGTCATGAATCTTAATAAACTTTTAAAAATACATGCTTTACGAATATAATACTTAACATGTATAGAAACTTTAAAGAATATTAAAAGTAAAAAGTATTTGTTAACGGTTCCTGGTATTTAAAAGGTTTTGCACATAATACTCAAACAAAATGTGTATTTTAATTCCTGAATTTAATAATTTTGTGAGAAATTATTTTGATTTGACTGATACTTTTTGGTATTCCCCCTAATTAAATCTGACTTCCTTTCTCTTAATAATTTATATTATGCCTAATGTTACTCGAAGTAATCAAAAGTATTTGGTAATCTCATGAATAAAACGTAATACTTTTTTAATTATTCTTATTTGGCGCTTTATGTTGGTCGCTGTTTGATTTTTTTTTCAAATTCGTATACGCTGGTTTGATCATCGACTCCACGGTGCAGCTAATGTTAGAAGAGGTTTAAATGGTCAGGACTCTATGTGCTAGTCACGAAAGCCCGTCCCAACAAATATATATTAATGGAATTGAAACAAAATAAATTGAAACCACGCTAAGGGGTGTAATTCCAGCTGTAATTCTATGACTTAGCTAAATTCTAGGTGTTAATGATCGAATAATGCGGGTAGTTAGAAAACGTACATCCATTGAAAAAACACCTGGGTTATCATAACAGATCGAATTGTGGTTAAACTTGGAATAGATGAGTATTAAAACATCGATCACAGGCGGCTAACTACTATGTATTTATTTATTTTTTTACATTTTCGCCCCCAACAAAGCAAATTACCACTTTCATGTAGAGGGCTACTATTAGGGGAGTTTGGGAGCAAAATGTCGGTTCACGTCACACTTGAACTTCCGCATGTCAGTACTGTTGGGGAAGAAGAAACCCACAGCGGAATTCCAAAGTCTAGCGGTTCTGGGGGGAAAAAAACTACTGGAGTAGAACGTTCTCTTAAATCTAGGAATCTCTACTGTGAAGGGATGGGATTTTACTTCTGTCCGGGTTTGTCAGGGGTACTTACGTAGAGGGGAGCAAGTGCTTGCAGTTCGTCGGAACATTACCGTTAAAGTACTTGTAGACAGACAGAGGAAAGCTACATTTTGTCAATGTGGCTAGGGTTGAGGCTTTGATGACAGTTCAGGACCTATTAGGTTTGCTACTCTCCTTTGAATCTTGTTTAGGAGTGAGAGTAGTAGCAGATGCACAGACCCAAATATGGCAACAATACTCCATGCATAAGCGAATGGTGGCCTTATAGCGGCACATGATACTTTTGGGCGTTAATAGCTTTCTAGCACGGTAGAGAGAACCTACCTTTTTCGCAGCGGTCCTGGCAATACTATCAATATAATTGTTCCAACTCATGTTTCATGTGAACTTTTGGCCGATAAGTTTAAAGGTGTGCTCTCTGATAAAGAGACTTTGGCCATTGTTATCGGTGGTAGGGACGGTTTCTTGTAGTTATGGAAGGAAACAAGTTCAGTCTTGGCAGCAGTGAGTGTGGCCATCCATTTTCGTCCCTATTCCACTATAGATTGGAGGTCATCCTTTAATGTTTCTGCCATTTCTTTAGATATATGATCATTTGTTTTTCCTGTCGTGTCATTTATAGAGAGTTTAGTCATTAGCATATATACCCATCTCAAAGACAATTTTGTCAGGGATGCCATTTATGAATATTAGGAACAATAGAGGGCCAGGAATTAACCCCTGACGCACTCCCGCATTTATATCATAATGTTTAGATGTACGACCATCAAGGACAGCCTGGATTTTTCTCTTATCTAAGAAGGATTTTATTATGTTAAGTATTATTCCAGTTATGCCGTATGATCTGATTTTCCTGAGAAGACCTTCATGCCATACCCTGTCAAAAGCCTTACGTATACCTAGAGCTAACACTCTACCCTCCCCTGCTTTATGAAGTGAGTGGTATATACGCTCTGAGATTACAATTAGGATGTCTGCTGTGGAACGGGCTTGCTCACATCCGTATTGTTGGTCGGTCAGAAGTGTAGCATTAGTAAGGTGATGGACTAGAGCTTGGTTAATTACGGACACAGATATTTTGCCAAACATTGGGAGGGCGTTAACAGAGCAGTAATTTACTGTGCCAGTTCTTTCGCCAGAAATCTTAAAAACTGGTCACACAAAAGCAGTTTTCCAGCAGGCAGGAAAACAAGATGCATTAAGACATTTGTTGTAAAGTTTGGAGAGGATTGGAGCTACTTCGGTGGAACACATTTTTAATAACACATCCGGGATGAGATCAGGTCCACATGATTTTGAAGTGTCAAGATTTTTTATGATAGCATGCACCTGAGAAGGGGTGATTTGCAGATCGTCTAGTGTGGCGTCTGTCCGCAAAGGACAATCCGGGAAGGATGGTTAGAACCCATATAAGTTTTGGAGTTAGGAAATTCATGAATACTCATAAAGTTTAGATTATAATAAAGAGGATATTGTTAGGTGACGCTCTCAGCTAGTAGCACAAATGTTCATGCAGGGTGATAAGGCGTGCCGCTTTAGGTTTAGGCAATAGATTTCCTATGATTCCATTTTTACAGAACTTTTCTCTTTCCCTACATATTTACCTGCATTAAGCACATATATTTTAGTGTCTACATTGGAAGATGAAATGGGCGGAACTTACACGAATTGAACACGACAACGGGATAAAATAAACATGCTTATTTCAAACTTAAGGTATTTTTTTATATAAGGGTCAAGCATAAACGGATAATGTAATAAATACGGCAAGGGCAACAGCATATTATTTTCATTGTTTTGACTTCTGAGTGTGTATCTGTATATATCTTATATGGTTTTATAAAGAGTGATAACATTCTCGGTTTATTAACTGTGTTTAACCGGGGCAGATATATACACGAGTGTCAAAGCAATTAAAAAGGGTATTCTGTCATAACCCTAGTAATAAATATAATAGCTCATAATTGAGAGACAAAATACATAACAAATATTTGTAAGTATAAAATAGGGTTGCTGGTATTTACTTAGTTATGTACTTTCAGGTATCTTGTTGATGCTAATTATTGAGCATTCAGTTATATTAATATTTTTCATAACAAGTACAAGACCGTTATCAATCTGTATTTTTTTAGTGACATCCTAATAATGTAATATGGGGTATGTTATATTGTTCACTCTTTTGAGAATATTAAGAGAATATATGGCGTGCGATTTTTATAGTATCATTTTTGTAAGTAGATGAAATACTAAATATACCTATATCTCTAGCAGTAACACTATCTTTACAATTTCGCCGAATAGAATGAATCTTAGTCATTTTTTTCGTTTCTCAGTTTTTGAGATGAGGATTGTGTTGGATATATGGACTATCACGTAACGTCTCTTTCTTTGGTAACATCACTTTCGGCAATGAGTACCGGTGCTCGGAGTCAGAGATTGGCATACAGCAAAGCATGTCGTGTCTAAACGCCATACTGTTGAGCAATCGTATTACTCAACTCGCTTTGCCTGTAATATATGTGAACACACGTTGTTCGCTAAAAATTCTGTGTTCTTTTCGTTTATTAAAATTTAACCCAATAACAACTGGCGACGTTGGATTCGGGTTTCACACAGATCACCTTCACAAAACAAAAAAACAAAAAGGAATAGAATAATTTCACTTCAAAATTTCTAATCGTAACTGTCTACGGTTTCTTCGTATGCAAATTTGAACCTTTTTCAAATAAAGTGAAAAGTTAGTTTTTTGCCCTTTGTTTTTACTGCTAATTTCAGGCAATATTTTTACGTGAGAGAAATGTTGTTTGTTTTTTTTTGCCATTTTCGTTTTACTTGAACTAAAACAATACTTTTTCATTGAGTGGAATTTTCTTAAATATTCTATTTTTAACTGTCGGTTCTTCAGTGAATGTTTTCTAGTTCCGCGTGGGGACTACCCCCCCACACACAAAGACTAGCCATTTTGTTCAAACCAGAAAATTCCACGATTATTTATATTCTTGTTCAACTGTATGGTATTACAGTATATATTTTGTTTGTTTTTGTTTCGCTAGTAAATAACAAATTTCTGTATCCACCCTCATATTGGGTTATCTCTAAGTTTTTTACTAAGAAGTAAGGGATATGTTGCTCCCTTCGAATACACACACTCAAGGAAATGTTGTATATTAGTTTATATTGGCGGAGATGATATATTAAAACGTGTCATGTGTTATCTAGTGGATGTAAGATATTGTTCTTTTAGCAGACAGATAATAAACGTATAAATCGTATGTAGGTTGTTTAGCCAGGGGACATAATATTGACGTGATAACCGAGTCATATTGTATCAGACTTATCACACGGGATAGTGTTACAGTTCATATATAAGAACCATAATATATGCTTTATAACTTTTTCTTGAAGAGTTCTTTTGACTTTCTGATGCCCCGTGACGAACCATGAACCGATCCGCACCATATAATTGAGACAACTGTTCTTATTTGTGAAACCATTAAAACAACTCTTTATATTTTTGTAATATAAATTTATTACAGTTGTCTCAATTGGTTTTCACAGGATCTACAGTTCGTCTACATTTTCTGTTCATACATCCCGCTTCTAGCTGTCTGTCCACCCTTGTCTAGTCGTCTGTCTGCTCTGGTGGTCAATCCTCAACTCTCTGAATCTCCCCCAAACTAACTACATCACGTGTTCTCTTACGTCACCTAATTACATGTCTCACACCAATCTAATCTACCTAGTTATTTGTTTATTCAAACCCCTAAAAATGTTTACATATATTTTCTATTTTCACATTCTTTTTGCGATTCACACGTCAATCATTTCTTTCGCAATTTAATTGTTTATTCTTCTAAACATAATAACAGATCCAGCGACCATCCGTCGCTCAAATCAATTAACAAGAATACAATAACAAAATAATAATAATAATGTTCTGACCATTGCTCCCGCTTGTCACAGTTAACAGATACTACGCTATGATCACAGCCTAAAGAGTCATAACATTACAGAAAGGGCATTTGACTTTTTTTTTATTTTCTTATGGTTATTTCATCTCTCTTCTCCAGTCAGAAACGGATTTTTTTTCGTCCGTTTGGAAAAACCATAACAAAATGGGGGGGGGGGGCAAAAAATTAATACAGAAAACCCAGGCCCAGAGGGCACAGCAGAAGAAAGCCGGGGAAAATTTAAAAGAACGTGAAAACAGCTCCAGTTACGATTTCAAGAGAGTCAACATGCTGTGGAGGAGAGAATGCTACTTCAACAACAGAGATAAGTAAAGCTATTGTTAAAAATATTCGATAGAATGTAACACAAGGAAGACAGCTATGCTTTTCCCAAAGTACAATATGCAATGCTATAGAAACGTTCAACAACCAACCTGAGTTGGATGGGACGTTTGACGCTTTCTATCGGAAATATGAAAACCTATTCATCATGGATTCTCAAGAGTGGCCCAACGTTAAGAAAATTCGCCCACTTTTGAGGAAATTAGGTACCACACACATAGCGAGTGTGTGGATTATATTTTCCCCAGGAAGACGAGCGAATTGGAATTTTCGGAAGCGGTCAAACTTTTATCCGAACTGTTCAGCTTGAATTCTACACTCTTTCATAGCAGATGGAAGTTTTTGAACCTGCAAAAAAGACGACGACGACAATTACCTTACCTTCGCGTCCGTGGTAAATAAACAATGCGATGATTTCGTCTATCTGACTTATCGTCAGACGACTCCAAGTGTTTAATTTTTGCTCAGGGTTTAGTCTCATGCAAAAACGCGGAGATTAGATGACGTGTTCTCTCTAGACTTGAGCGCGAATAGGAAGTTGGTTGAGGGTTGTCAACGGGTAGTTTGCGTAAGGAACAACTCGAGATACAAAGCTGGAAGTAAGAAAATCCAGGTGACACCTAATAAGTATCGTCCAGTTACAAGACCCGGATCCCCTATAAGCCCGTGCTATCGCTGCGGCGGGAAACATTGGTCGAATTAATGTTTTTTCAAACATAAGTACTGGAACAAATGTGTCAGGAAGGCCCACAAAGCGACCCAGTGCAGGAAGAACAAGGGCAAGAACAGCGTCCGACAGTCAAAATTTAACTTGGATTCTGATAAGAACCAGCGCAAATATCTCAAAGTTAACATCGCAAACAAAACTGTGCATATACAATGGGATTCCAGATCAGATCTGCCCATTATAACTCTTAACACGTGGAAAAAGGCTAAGAAAGCCAACCATGCGCAAGACGAACAAATCAGCTCTAGCTGCGACAGGCTATAAAGTTGAATTCGAGGGAGAGCTCATACTCCCAGTGACCTTAAAATGGTGTTACTAAACAAGTGAAAGTATATGTACATAAATAACCCGAAAACCTGTTCGGTACTGATTGGACTGAGCGGTTCGAATTGTGGGGCTAACCTATGAATAAATTTGATCATAGGGTAGAGGACTCGGCTATGAGAGTGAAACAACTGAAGGACGAATTAAAAGGGGGATTGCCAGAAGTACTAGGAAAATGTACAAAGTAAAATTCCAACTAAATGAAAAACCCCACCAGTTTTCAAGAAGAAACGAAGCATCCCATTTGTAGCAACAGAGGAAATCGACAATGAATTGGATCAGGTAGATGAGGGCAGAATACTATCGAAAGTATGCAGAAGTGATTGCCCAACCCTACCGTATATGTAACCAAGAAAACAAACACAATTCGTGCATGTGAGGATTTCTCCACGGGTCTGAACGCAGACCTCAAAGATTACCACTATCCAATCCCTACACCATAGGAGATATTAAAAAAAATAATAGGTGGTAGAGTATTTTCTAAGGTTGATTTTAGCGACGCATATTTGCACATCCCTGTCGAAGCGGAATGTTCAACCATCCTCTGTATGAATACATAAAGGAAACTCTACAATTTTGAAAGGTAAGTTTTCGGAGTAAAGGTTGCACCTACGATTTTCCGGTAGGTTATGGACAACATACTGGGTACCTCGACTTCGCTTGTGTCTACTTGGATGAGATTGGCATAGCCAGTAAACCAACATACATGAAGTTTTTGAAACAATTGAAAGTTTCGATGTGAAAGTAAAAGAAGCAACGTGTGACTTCCCGATGAGGGGAAATACGTTACTTAGATCACATTATTGATGAAGATGGTAGACACCCCGCTCCCGAGGGACTACAAGCAATAAAGAAGATTCTGGCTCCCAATTACCTGAAAGCACTACAAAGCTTTTGGGGCATGGCTAATTTCTACCAATACTTCATCAAGAATATGCATGATTTACGCATCCCACTAAATGAACTGTTTGTGAAGGAGAAAACCTGGAACTAAACGCCAGAATGCCAGAAGGCGTTTGAGAATATCAAAGAGGCGTTAACTTCAGATCTTTTTTGACACACAATGGTGCAAGGTTGAGAATAATAGTAGCATGTGACGCAAGCGCATTTGGTGTGGGCGCTTGCATACTTCATATAATGCCTGACGATGCTAGAAAACCGAACGCACATGTATCTAAAACGCTACTATAGGCCGAAAGAAAAAGAAGTCTTGTGTATTATATTTCCTGTGACAAATTTTTATATGTATTTAAACGGCAGAACATTTACAAAGCAGACGGATCGTATGCCGCTGCTGACGATTTTTGTTAAAAAAAAGGCTTACCGATATATACGGCCAATAGACTGTTGAGATGGGATACATTATTACTGAATTATGATTTAACCATTGAGTACTTGTCTCCGAAACAAAGTTGCCATGCGGATAGCCTATCTAGGGTGATACCACTGAAAGGACATCCGTTTGAAGCTTCCATCATTGCCAGTCCTCGGATGGACGGAGAAATAAAAACGATGATGGACACAATTAGAGAACTCCCGGTGTCTCTACCTGAGATTAAAAGTGAATCAGACAACAGGACTTACTCTGTGACGTAAGAAATAAGATCGCCAAAAAGGGCGATCTTCCGGAAGTATTTTCGCTTTTCGATTAGGTTTTACTATATGGCGAAAGAGTAGTGATGCCTAAATGTCTCCAAAAGTGAATTTTACAGGATTTTTACACAGGACATCCTGTTAAAAATCGTATGAAGAGTTTGATGAAGAGCTATGTCTATTGGCCTAATAAGGACAAGGACATCAATGAGAGAATAGACTCGTGCACAGGCTGTGCGCTTGCTGCTAAATCACTACCGATTACGGTTAAGCCTTGGCCGAAGACTGACCAGCCATGGTTTACGGTGCACATCGATTTTGCGGGTCATCTTGAGGAAAATTATTACTTAATCGTAGTCGATAGTTTCGCCAACTGTGGTGAGGTATTGAGGTACAGAAGAGTGACAACGGGGACGGCTATAAATTTCTTACATGAACTGTTCGCACGTTTTGGTGTAGTCGATTACATAGTAAGTGATAATGGAAGCCAGTTTACATCTACTGAGTTGAAACGTTTTTGTGATACGTTTCAAATTAATCATATCACCACTCCTCCATACCATTCGAGACGAATGGGCACGTAAATCGCTTCGTGGAGACTCTTAAAAGAGCAATGAATCGGATCAATGGACCCCAACCAATGAAGCATTTCAACAATTTCTACACGTGTATAGGATTACACCCAACCCGAGCACGCCAAGAGCAGTCTCACCTGCAGAATCGATGTTTGCGAGAAAAGTGGGATCAGTTTTTGACAAGCTCTTACCCAAACAGTCCAGGACAATAGAAACAAGTTATGCACCCAGTATACGTTCAAGAACAGGTGAAAAACAATACGTCATTCTGTGAGGTGGGTATCATTTTTAAGAGAGTCGGTGACATGGTATATATCACCCAAGGACCAAAAAGTACTCACAAGCGTAACCAGAAGCTACTAAGAAGATGTCGATCCATTTTAACAAGCTACAGTCCACCATTGAAAGATGAGACGATAGACACTGTCCTCGAAACATTTGATCTTGAACCCCCTCAACCAACACCTGATCTACGCCGGTCGTTCCGCAAGAGAAAGTTTTTATTATATGTTTACCCTAAACAAGGAATGTTGCCAATTTGATGTAGGGGACTACTATCACTGAACTAATATATAGGCTTACTCTGTACGAAGTTGGCCAAACAAGGTGTCGGTTCACATTACACTTGCACTTCTGCATGTCATTACAGTTGGGGAAGCAGGGATCCGGAAGAAAATTCCAAAGTCAAGCGGTTCTTGGGAAGAAACTACTGGAGTAGAAGGCTCTCTTACATCTAGGGATCTCTACTGTAAAGGGGTGGGATTTAGCTGTTTGTCGATTTTGTCAGGGGCATTTACGTCTAGGGGTGCAAGTACTTGCAGTTCGTCAGAACATTCACCGTTAATTACTTGTTGAACAGGCAGAGGGATGCAACATTCCGTCGATGTAACAGAGGATGAAATTTAGATGACAGTTCAGAGCCTATCAGGTCGGTTCCTTTCGTTTATTACCATTCAACCCCATAGCATTTTGGTTATTCGAATTATATGGATTAGTAATAATCAGTAATAAATAGTGATATTTAGAACTGGACGTAAAATAGTTTTAAGGCTCCTAAAATTCATATCAGAATTGTGATGGAGCAGTGGTTGTAGTACTTGGAAAATTCAACTGTGAATAAGTGTTATTCTCCTGAATGTTAAAGGTCAATCTTCAGGGTAGGCAACCAACAAATACAATTGCAAATTATTTAGGACAACTATCCAGTCGTGGATGACGGAGCAAGGGTTTGTTACCCCTGTGAAGTAAATAAAGGGGTTCGCTGGAAATTCCGTTCAAATTCCCGAGCCCCATAGGAACATGTCCGGGTTCGACAATATACAAATTAAGATGGTCGAAGGTTACATTTGTTATATAAAAGGGGAAGATATAAAGGTAAGGTCAAACGATATTAGGAAATAGCTAGAGTAGAACTCTGTAGGCAAGTGTTAAACATAATGGAAATTGTAATCCATTGTTAATTCTATTTGAATAGCTTCATATTATTATTTTTAGAAAAAAGTTCGATTGCCCATTCTTTTAGAAGTGTGGATATTAAATATGTCAGTTAAATGAATGTACAATCCCAGTTACAATATATTGTTTAAAATAGGTTAGATATTAAGCAATGATAATTGAGTACTCTTTGTTTGCCAAAAATGTGTTGGACATACATGTGTAAAAAAGGTGATGTAGTTACCTTGGTCAACATTACACTTCTGACGTCATAAACGATATATTGAATAACTGGGTTCGAGGTTAGGAAGTTGATAAGTGATAGAGTTGGAGAGAATCAGGAGAGATCGAGAGGAGATTCACATAGAAGCGAAGGGAAGAAAGTTGATTCAAGTTATAATTCCTGACATCACCAATCGGCCGGTTGATTAATAATAGAACGTTTGTGACTGTGGTCTTTGTGTCGTGTGTACACCAACGTGAAAGTTATATGTTTTATCATCATCTTTTAACGCACTTTGTATAACCCTACCGAGTATTATGCACCTCCTCCATCATCTATAATGTATCTCCCATCCTTTAATAGGTATTAACAATGTTGCATCATATCTCCCAGTCTATATTAATATGAAGCCTCCAAGAGTCTTCCCATTCCGTATGAATATGAAGACCCCCGTATATATCCCAGTCTGATATAAATGTCTACAGCCATATTTATCATCACAGACGTCGTGTCGTAAATCAATAAATGTCTTCCTCTCAGAATTGTCACCCCCATCGTGTATTATGCGTCCCCGTTATGTGCCCTTATATGAGCTCTCTGACATACAACAGATGGACCAAAAGGTTGTGAGTTCACACTCCAGATGAGAACAGTAGTCTGATGAATCGAAATAATAGGAATAATATTTGTTTAATCAGCATATAAGTGGTGACACAAAATCGAGACGCGTATTCTTAATTTCTTGGTCAATTAGAATTTAATATTTTCCTAACGATTAAACACTTGGGATTCTAATTTTCACGTTAAATTGACACGTTTGTAATATATCCGTTTCGCTTAAAGTCACAATTCTAATTCTTGATGAAAATCGATAAGAATATGTTTATATACGCATAATATTTATAACATAATCACTTGAGTAAATCATGTGATAAGAATACATTTCTAAAAAGCATTAAATAAGTAAAGTCCTACTCGTTCAATTTTTTAAATTGTCTTTTTTGTAATACTTTGAACAAATAGACGTATACGTAAAATTGTCTAAACAGATAAAAGACTTCAAAAACAAATTATCAACAGCTGTCAAAACGTGTTAGAGAAAACATGACTGAAACAAAAATGAAATAATCACAAAAATGATCGATTATAGTATCTTAAGGTGGGTAGAAAGTAAAAAAAAATCTTCGATAAAATTCGAAACTAAAATAAAAATAAAAACAATAAATGTAAAGAAGCCAAAACAATATCTTTCTGCCTGATATATCTTGGGTTTTGTGTAAGTCAGCGCACTCACTCACATACACATACGTACACACACACACACACACACACACACACACACACACACACACACATATATATATATATATATATATATATATATATATATATATATATATATATATATATATATATATATATACAGTATCAGCCATAATATAAGGAACGGAAAAATTACAATTATTCATGTATATTTAAAAAAATAATGCATGGGTTTTTTCTGAAATACTCAGAATAAACAAATAGAACCAATGTGTATAAACGAGTACAAAAAAATTGCGATTCAATATTGAGAAATATTTTAGTTTAAAATTATATATGTTGATTTATACTGGCCAAGAGTTAAGGAACAAAATAGAAAATTTATTTTTAATAAACTAAACTTTACATAAAAATAGATAGTTTTTTATATTGGAATTGCTGATAAGCAAAACAAAGTAAAATGGCGTCACCGACTCGCAAAACTCTGTCTCTCCAAGAAAAAAATAATTTTAGACAATTACAAGGAAAAGAAATCAATTTCAACAATTTCTAATATCGTTCGAAGATCAACAAGTGTTGTTCATCGAGTGATAGCTCGATATAAGAATAAAAATACATTACAAGCATCCACTAAAACCGGAAGACCCCCTAATACGTCTCAAAGAGAAGATAGGATTATGGTAAGGTAGGCTTTTAGTTACCGATTCAAATCCGCAACCTCAATTTCTCGTGATTTTAATAAAGAGACTGGGAAAAATATATCTAGAAAAACTGTTTCTCGACGATTAGCAGCTGCCGGATTTCATGCTAGGCTGCCAGTATCTAAACCCTTGATCTCCAAGAAGAACACAACAAGCCGTTTGAAGTTTGCCTATGAGCATGTCGGCTGGACTGATGAACAATGGTCTAAGGTTCACTTCAGCGATGAATCCAAGTTCAATGTGTTTGGATCTGATGGAAAGAAGCATGTACGGCGTAAAGCAGGTGAACGATTATCCTCCAAATGTGTTAAAAAGACGCTGACATTTGGAGGGTCTGTGTAATGGTGTGGGGTATGATATCATCGGAAGGAGTTAGCCCTCTAGTTCGAATCTATGGTAGGGTTAATGCGGAGATTTATAAGCAACTCCTCCAACAACATGTCATGTAGAGCTTACGCCTTTCACCTAATCAGCCAAGCATTTTTATGCAAGATAACGCCCCTTGCAATACAGCTAAAAAAGTGGTCGAGGAAGAAGAAATAAGAGTAATGGACTGGCCAGCGCAGGGTCCGGATCTGAATCCGATAGAAAATGTTTGGAAAATGATTGGAGAAAGAGACAGACGAGTAATCCCCAAAATCAAAATCATTTGTGGGATTTATTGAAGGAAGAGTGGGAAAAGATAACTCCTGAATTTTGCAAGAAACTAATCCAGTCTTGTGGTCGAAGATACAGTGAGGTCATAAAGAATAAAGATATTGAATGAATTTATTTCTTAAAACATTTGCATTAAAAGAAATAAAGTTTATATTTCGTTCCTTAACTTTTGGCCAGGATAAATCCACATATATAATTTAAAACTAAAATATTTCTCAATATTGAATCGTCATTTTATTATTTGTTTTTTTTTGGTACTAGTTTATACACATTGGTTCTATTTGTTTATTCTGATTATTTCAGAAAAAAAACCCATGCTCAAATTTTTAAAATATATATGAATAATTGTAATTTTTTTCCGTTCCTTATATTATGGCCGATACTGTATATATATATATATATATATATATATATATATATATATATATATATATATATATATATATATATAAATGAAATGAACTTTGTCCGTATATATATATATATATGTGCATATATATATATATATATATATATATATATATATATATATATATATATATATATATATATATGAAATGAACTTTGTCCGTATATGTGTGCCTGAGAGTTTGTTCGCTATAGACTCCAAAGCCGTTCGATCGATTTCTATGAAATTTCACAGACATACGTTATGTGTTTCGGAATGTTTGCGATAATCAGAATAATTCAATAAAAGTACAGGCAAGTTAAGCCAAAGTTTACACCATAAAGAGCCGAACATCATAAGTGCATTTGAGATGTTTTATTACCGCACAAGTTTAAAGGACCGTCATTTAAAATCGAAAACCGTTTCTTTGAAATGACAGAGGCGGCATCAAAATGAATGTTTCATTTTGAGGCACAATTGCACCATAACACTTGTATTTTTCATTTGAAACTTTCATTCATGCTAATGTCGAATTAAAACAAAAACATACATTCTAAGGTCATGCAATGGAAACTGCAATATGTATCGTGAAGAAGTCTTTCATTGTAATTCAATCGCAGGCAATATTGTGTGAGATTTCACAAAAAAAAAACACGGCACAATTATGCATACTATAATATAAAAAAAAAACAACAATATTTTCGGTTTGCGTCTATGTGTCTGTGAATGTATCCCATATGGATCGAAAACCTTCAGGTAGGGTTTTTGCGGGTGGGGGCTGTAAACGAAGTTACATCCTTACCTTGTAGGGCATACATTTTTCATCAGGATGTGTCCGATAAATATTAAATATAGATAATAGAAAACAATCCTATGAATCTGATAATTTTATTTTCCACATTTCCGGCATATAAAATCTACAGTATTTGAAATGTGTGTTTCTGCTTCAATCACATGTGCACCTATATGTTTGACGTTTTCATTGAAATCTTTAATTCAATACATACAAGAAGAGAGATAAAATAATAAAGAAGTTCTGGGGGGAACTATTAGAGTAGAAGAATGTCTGTCCTTTGAGGTCTTTCCTGTGTAGAGGTAAGCTTTTGCTGCTGGTCAATTTTTCGGGGTGTATTAACGTCTAGTGAACTACAAGGCTTATTAATCTAGACATCTACCATTAGCACACTTGTACACATAATGGAGCGATGTAACATTTCGTCGCTGGGACTGTAGTGCAGGTTTAGTTGAGAGTGGAGGATCTGAAATCTTCACCACTCTATTTTAAACCATGTCCAAGTGTGACAGACTAATAACAGATGTAATAATCAATTGTGCCAACAATAGTCTATAGTCGCCTAATGGTGAGCTTGTAGAGGCAAAGCTACTTTTATGCCTAACTTTCTCCCACGTTAAAGAGTGCCTTATTCCTCGCAACAACCGATTTGCTCAATGTATCTGATCCAACACAGTGTCCATGTGAAAATTAAGTCGAGGAAATTTAACGAGGTACCATTCACTTATATATCATGAGGCTTAGTTAATTGTGGTTGAGAATGCCACTTTTAATTATAAATGAAAACAAGGTTAGACAAGACAAGATTGAATGTCTCCATCCGTAATTGCCCTAAGATTGAAGGTTTATCCCTAGAGTTTCTACCATTACCTTGATATGTGTTCATTCGATTCCTCCCCGTGCCTGTAATCGAGCGCGATGTCGTCAGCAAATATACCCATCTTAGATAATATTATACCAGGGAGGTTATTTATGAATATCAAAAATGCTAAAGGTTAAAAACCCGTTTCTCTTCAAAAGCAAGATTCAAAAAGTCAAGCTGGCATATATATATATATATATATATATATATATATATACACACTGACACACACACACACACACACATATATATATATATATATATATATATATATATATATATATATATAACACCGACACCTTCAGTCTTGAACAGATAATTGCTACCCACAAAGGTGTGGCTTTACGTGAAATTTCGCAATCTTCAACCACACCTCTCTTGAGTCGACATTGTTAAAAACAAGTGAAAAGTTAAGTATATGCACATGACGACTGGAAAAAAAATGCGCAAATTAGCAAAGAAAATATCCAGCGGCTAGAATCCCGAAGTAGTCACCTTTCTGGTATTAACCAAGCTCAATGTTGTTTTACTTTGTTTATCTTACGAGACCCGGTATGTCAGCGCGATTTGCCGTGTATATATATATATATATATATATATATATATATATATATATATATATATATATATATATATATATATATATATGTGTGTGTGTGTGTGTATATATATATGTGTATACCTATTTGCCATGTTATTGTATTTGAAATAAATACGCCAATAATGTCGTTCTGATACACACACACACACACACACCCACATATACATATATATGTGTGTGTATAAAAATAATTCTTTACTTGTAGAAAAATACGTTCTAGCATTAAAGAGTCGTCTGATATAGATAGACGCCTGATATAGGTCTACATCTAAAATGGACTCGCTATTAATCAGTAATACATAACAGTTTCCTGTGTATTGCCAATCATTTTCTTCAATATCGTAAATTTTGTTTACATTTTAGACATGTGGCAATCTTCCAAAAAGTCAGGTAGGAATATGATATGCTTACACATAAATTCAGCTCTCAGTTTTCCACATCATTTGCGCATATATTTCACATTAATTACTTCTCGGCAATAACCGATATCATTTAATTTTAGCATTAGTGGTTTTATCAGTCTTGTAAACTTCACCAGGTAGAAAAAAAACAAAAAAACAACTGCTCCCTTACTCTGTACTTTTTACTTTTCCAGCGATTTGTTTGGCTGCTCTCTTAAGTTCCGGCTTTTTTTATTTCATAATTCCTCGGATGACATTTAGCTTTATTCAACGTTGCTGCATTTCTATTATACGCGATAAGTGAAAAGGTATAACTTAATATCGCACATATTCTAACAGAAAACTCATACAACTACAGTTTATCTATTAAGTATCGCATGCATTCAACGCTCATTTTTAGATAAAATAGCAATAAAGTTTACCTCCTTTGTTTAAATTATTAAAGTAACAACCAACAAAAAAACAATTAGATAGCATTATTAAAACCGAGGAAGACATTAACACAACAAATAGATTAAGCCATCTCTAATAAATGTTCCCTCATATTTTTTTAATATTTTGTGAAAAGGGAGAATTAAGATTTACTTGCTGGACGAAGGCAATGTTTAAAAGCACTGATCGATTTATATATAGGTTTTACGTACTAACAAGAAATTTAAAATAAACAGCAAAACAAATTACGGAATTCTGTTTTTATTTAATTCTTATTTGTTCTGGTGTGTCGTATGCGGTTTTTTTATTCTATTTTGCTCTACAATCTATCTATCTAACCCATCAGAAGCCGGAATTTTTTGGCAATTCATGAGCAGTTTTAACACAATGCAAGGCACCGCGTCGATAATTTGGACTTATTTGTGACTTATTTGAATTTTCAATTAATTGTTACTTTTGTGCGCTGGGGAAATAGAATACGCGCATTTTTTATTTTTTTGTCGTAGAATAGGGGTTAGCCTGTTTTCTTACTTTTAAATACATAGGACTTCCTAGATTCTGCAATTGAATAAGAATTAGTTTCAAGTAATTTTTGGGCGCATTCGGCGGATTTATAGGATCAGTTATCGTTTTCTATCATATATACTTATAATATTAAATGCCGTACTACAAAGTCTTTCGCCGGTATCAATGTGTGTACAGAGGACTTAAAGCTTATTAATAATTATATGAACTCCCTTAAATGATGGTACATAGCTACTTTAGCGAATAGATTCAAAACGATGACAAAGGCAATACGCAAGTTATAAATGACTACTAAATAAAATAATTAAACTCTGGTAATGAAGGTTAAATATGTAAATGAAATGTATAACTCATTCTGTGGCCTTTCTCTTTATGTTGGAAAAGAACAATTCTAATAAAAAACAACAATTTGTGCTTTTTTTCATTTTTTATTAAAAAAAAATTGAAGAATCTCTTTTGAATCGGACATTAGGCTATATTGTTCCGATACCGATACCGCCTCGACTATCCCAAATGTTCCGATTTTTCCAATTCCAGAATCTGATTAATCGTTCCAACTTATATATATATATATATATATATATATATATATATATGTGTGTGTGTGTGTGTGTGTGTGTGTATGTATATATATATATATATGTATATATATATATATACATATATATATATACCACTTGTTTGGGAAATTTTATAAGTTCAAAATCTTAAGCAATATTGATAAGAATTTATACAAATGTTGACTTTATAATTTATACAAAGGTAGTGACTTGAATTTTTAGTTAGCATTGTGACATTTTCTCTAAAGGTTGCACATTAAGGGGATCATCAATTACTATAGCATATTTTCCCATTCTTTTTACAGCCATTAAATGTTTCAATCAAAGTCATTTGTTTTCTTATTTGCCATATTAATAACATAATATCTGCTATTTCCTCAAAACCCCTGGCTTTAATGAGGCGGGGGCTAAACCTTCCTTCTATAGTTTTAAATGCTCTAAAGTAGCAGCTAGAGGTACTTGATTCCAAATCTTTCTCAAATTTCATATATTCCTTCTTCGGTTTCCATCTCGGCCTTTTGGTCAAGATCAAAGTGTAATATCTGTTCTTCAGATGCTGCAGTTCATTTCCTTGTTCTCTTTCGGTGGTGAATAAATCCTTCACGACTGAGACAATTTTTATTGTTGTACATTTTCTCCACGCTAAAATCGACCCTGGTGTCTAACTCTGTCCCGTGGGGAGGCATAGTAAATAGGTACATCAAGTAAATTTCATAGTGTATAAGGAGTTTTTGATGCTGGAGATTTGAGAATATATATATATATATATATATATATATATATATATATATATATATATAATGCGCTTTATATTGTTATGCGTCTGTGGGTGTATGTATGGATGCGTGAATTTGAAAATGTCAAAATAAAACTACACGCACATATACTTCTTAATTCTGTTTCTGTTTCTCATCGACTGTTGCAATGGTTGAACAGAAATTAATAAAAGGAAACCTTGGAAAAATAATTAATAAGTCTGAGTTTATATTGTTAACTCTCGAGAAAAGGTGTCTTTAAATAAGATCAGTCGATTTATTTGATTTACAAGCTGCTTTCTTTCATCGATCGAGTTTCCGTGTGTATTGAACAAGAGAAAGATTCACAAGCCATTACTTGTTCTGTGGCTAGCTATTTCCAGCATGAAATCGCAGTCCGTACATTTCAATGATTTCTTATATGTTTAGTTCTTCATTTGTTTAGAAGCAATACAAATTTATTGGGGTTATAGGAATATGTCCACATTATTTTTTGCTTACTTTTCTTATATGTATACTGACCTAGATGCCCGGTATTGCCCTGTTGTTTGGATTATTTTAGGTAAAAAAAAAGTTCTAGTAGACAGGAAGGCTCGAACCCGTACCACGAAGGAGAAAAATAATGTGAAAATAAGTGACGTTTTTGATGTTGCGCCCATCCCGAATCCATGACGGATAGTTAAATAAAGCCTAGTCAATCGAAAAGAGGGGATACCTTTCGAATATATCGGCGAAAATATCGACGCCTCGATGTAGAAAAGTGCCCAGTTCAGGGTTAAGGAATTAATGTTTGTAGACATTTTTCAATATTCGTCCGAAGTATGGGTCTTCAAAACGTTACAGATCTTGTAAAAATCCGCCGCCGTTGTCGACATATATGGATACATATATACATACATACATACATTTAAATAGATAGGTTGGATTAATATTTTAGACTAGCTTGTGTGCCCGGCGTGGCCTGTTTTTTTGGGGGAGGGCAAAAGAGTTACAGTAGACAGGTAGGGACGAACCCGTGTCGCAGAGACGAAAAAAAACTGGAGGCGGTTGTAAGGGTGTTGGTTGAGTAAAATAATAATAAAGAATAAACATCGCGAGCGAAAGAATACAAATAAAAAGTGGTAGTAGGCAGGCAGGCTCGAACCCATACAGCTGAGGAGGAACACAACTTGAAAATAAAACAAAACATAAATGTGACGCCTTAGCTGTTGGGCCCATCGCGAAACCAGAAGTTACATAGTTTTAAATTAATGTTAGACAGTCGAAAATAGCGACTACTTTTGACCATATCTGTGAAGAAGTTACCCCTTCCTGTAGAAAAGCGCTTAGTTGAGGGCGAAGAATTAATTATTTTGACCAATTTTTCGATATTTGTCGTCTGCAGGGTGTGAAATAATACCAGTTTCGCGAAAATGCACCGGCTCTATCGACAGTTTTAGGTAGACATGCATACATACATACATACATACATACATACATACCCAATGATTGCAACGTCTTGTCAGACGAGTGTCCCTCTCTCAGAGATTTAACATCAATGAGCCTAAAAATGACTTCCATCGCCGCAGGGCAATTTTAAAGAACAGATGCCTGAGGGAGCATCTGTACACAGATGGTGTTTTTTTGTTACACAGTGGTCACCAGCTATAAAGGCCCGGAAGCCACTCAGGGATAAGGGTTATTGCAAGTACATTACGTTAGTGTGGAGATTTGGTGAACTGTTTACTTAAGGAGGTGGTTCATTATGAATTTGTTTATGTTGGACTTTAAGACATCCAAGTTGTAGTCAGATGGGAAGCAGGCAGACGGAACAGAGTTCAACAGACGTGCAGTTCTAAGAAAGAAGCTTTGTTCATGGAACCCACGTTTTGATTTAGGCACAGATAAAGAGGGGGGGATTTTCACAGTGGATTCGGCTAGACGGGTGTTTTTCGTGAAAGATTGGCGAGGGGGAACCAGAGATTGGAGTTCAGACGAGCGCCTGTCATGGAATCAATGATAAAACAAGGATAGGCTCGCAACGTCTCTTCTGTGAGAGAGAGGTTGCAGGGTATAGAAAAGGGCATCCTCCACTAAGCCACGAAGTCAATTTTGTACTCTGTCAAGGCAGGATAGGCTGTTTTTAGCAGCTCCTGCCCAGATATGGCAGCAGTATTCCATCCTTGGACGGACTTTGCTTTTATATAGATAGAGAATTGCATCAGTAGTGAGATGTCTTCTGGAGCGGTAGAAGGATCCCACCATCTTTCCAGCGACCTTGGTAACAGACTTGATGTACGTGTTCCATTTCAGATCAGGAGTAAAGTTCAAACCTAGGAGCTTGTCAAAACACGGGGCCTCACCCAGACGAGAGCCATCCATCCCAATTGATGCCAGATGGGGATAAGAACGTTGATGATGTATGGATAGGAGTTTGGTTTTAGATGCATTAAAGGTAACCAGCCACGTCTTCCCCCACTGAACCACGCGCTCGAGATCAGAGGAGAGAGAATCAGAGAGAATTTTGTCATTTACAGCCTTTGATGTGTTTCCGTAAATGGTCGTGTCATCAGCATAGATGTCAACGAATGATTTAAGTATGTATTTAGGGGAGGTCATTGATGTAGATTAGGAAGAGAGTTGGGCCAAGGATCGACCCCTGAGGGACTCCAGCATTAATACTGCAGGCCTCTGATTTTTGTCCATCGACCACTACGTTAATGGGCCTATCGGAGAGAAATGATTCAATGATTGAGAAAACATTTCCAGTTATACCGTAGCTAGAAATCTTGTGAAGTAGACCATTATGCCATACCTTGTCGTAGGCTTTTGATATGTCAAGAGCAATTGCCCTAGAAAGGAAGCCTTTGTCAAGAGATTCACTAATCCTGTGGGATATAACCGTCAGCACATCTGCGGTAGATCTTGCAGAGCGGAAACCATATTGTGTGTCGCTAAGAAGGTTGTTTTTGCTGAGGTGGTTGACTATTTTTCTATTAAATATAGAATCCATCAACTTACTCATAACACACAAGAGACTTATAAGTATGTACTGAGAGGGAAATAACTTATCACCTGAATTCTTAAATACAGGGCAAACTGATGAGGTCTTCCAGGGAGTCGGAAGGCACTTCTCCTTAAGGCAGCGCTTAAACAGTTTCGTAAGTATGGGAGCAAGTTCTGGTTGAAGCTTTTTAACACTATAATTGGGATGCCGTCAGGGCCAGTTGCTTTACTGGAATCAAGGTTCTTGATTAGCTTGGCGACTTCATGCACGGATATTTGTATGTTAGCTAGCGTGGTATGTGTTATAGTAGGGCATATGGGGAGTTGATGGCCTTCGTCGCATAGGGTAGAATTAGCTGCAAAGTTATTTGCAAATAGTTTGGCCTTGTCTGATGCTGACGAGATGACTTCTATTCCATTGATAATGGTTGGGATAGAACGCACACTTCTGTTCAGGATCCTATTTGTTATTTGCCAAAACTGGTGGGAACCAACCCGCTTGGATTGTAACAGAGTCTTAGCTTTGTTCGAGAGTTAAGTCTCACTCTCGGTTCAAAATGTTGAGATCCAGCAAGAAGAAAGAGCAATATGGTCAGCAACAAGTAAAATGCAGACCAGCTTAATGCGGGTACTGGTCTCCTGCTTTATGTTTTTTTAATGAGAGATTTGCTTCTCTTAGAAAGGTTGCCTTCACCATAGCTTATGGGGACCCTCTCCACCCCAACACACACACATACATACACCGAAACACACACGGTGCTAGTTGGCCGGTGACTCCGAAAAAGGGTGCATTCGCCCTTTGGAAGGTGTTGTTTTAAATCCTTCAGGGAGACTACCAACCCTCCTCACCAAGCAAGTTAGGTTAGGGAACCAGTTTAGTCGTCGGTGACTGACCATGAGGCAGATAATATTGTGTTACATGTTACAAGTAGCATATAACATTACCTGATGTACGAATATACATACATACATACGTTCATTTATCGATACGTTTAAACAGACATGTGAGATTTATATTATAGATTATGGCATCCTTACATTTTCCATGCACAACTTTAATAATTAATAGGTAAGAGATTCGTTATAGGGGCTCGTATTCGTATGTGCCATTATAAAGTGTACGAACGGAAATAAGTAAATCAATCAGGATCTATATTTTCCTAATCTACCTTATTTGTAAAATACCTAGTAGTTTTCTAGTTCATTAATATACTTATTCTATCAAATTTTGCAACCCTTGCAGAATTGATATACCTGCACAGGTGTAGCAGGATAAAAATTCATTAATATTTCGAGAGTAGCTTTTTCTCATTCAATTACAAACATACTTTATATTTTAATCCATGTAAATAAGGACTCTACTATGCTTTTCATCTTTAACATTCTATTCTTTTTATACACATTCAGATGTTAGGTCATAAGCTCGTAATTACTTACGTTTATTAATAATTGAGTTTACCATAAAACACACAACTCACAGGCTTACGTTTATGATGATCGTAATCTAAACATCTCTTTAATAAATTATAATCAATTTCCCCTACATTCTACGGGCTATTATCAGTTTATTATAGAAATAGTGAGCAGCAACCAGTACCGCATTAGTTAAAGACAATGCCTGCTACATGTTTTTTCAAAAATGAGTTTGGGTACTCATGCAGTAAGTGATCCAGGGGCAACTCAGCGCACGCCCGGTTTTACACGGAACATGACATCAACAGTCGGAGTAAGGCTAGCTTCGCCGCGGAAATTAAGTCGGGTGCCGCCAATGAAATTATAACAAGTAGAGAAAACCTACTTTAAATTGAAGTTTTTATTAAATGTAAAAAAAAGTATTGACTATTTGCTATATTTTTATTTTTAAATAAATAATGTAATTTTTTTTTTTTGTTTCGAGAAAATGTTCAAAGGTAAGTGAAATAAATACTTTCAGGGAATTTGTTTTTTTTTTTAGTTGTTTTTTAAAAAAAGTTTTTATTTTGTTTATTAGAGTGTTTTTTTTTGGGGGGGGGACAAGGAAAACACCTGGAAATTAGAAAAGTTGAAACAAAACTGGGTGGGATATTTTTTTATTTTTTTATATTAGAATAGATGATGTTGCTGTTGTTTCCTCAGACCGTCGTTTTATTAAGGATATCCGTAGATCGTATTTCGCATTTGCGTTGGAGGTACCGGTTCGGATTTCTGTGTTGCTCGCTCGAACGCCTACAAGTTGATTATTTTAAGCATGATGGCAATTGCCAGCCTTGACTTGGAAAAAGAAGAGGCATCAGTTCGGATGATGTAAATGTTCGGCATTTGGTAGCCTGTCACCTCCAGCCTGCAGAACAACATCAGTCACCTAGATGGCAAAATATTTGTTCAGGGCACTCTTACAGATACGGATTAAGCATAAAAAAACTGCCAAAGAAATAGCAAGAAAGAACCGGCAGAAATATATCAAGACCTTCCAAAGTGGGACCAACATCAGCGTGAAAAGTATTTTGGGGGGCCTCTCTCAGGAATACATGGACAAAGAAGGTTACTTGGAGTGGCCGAAGAGGGTAGCCCTCCACCATGATCAGAAAACGGTTATAATGGCTGCTCCCGAGCAGGAATTGGTGACCAATGCATTTAAGAAGCTGACAGGTGTCAGTAATGACAACAAATGCAGGTTCTGTCATACTGCATTCCTTTGGGGGGCTACTACATAGCAAGGCATGATGGAGTATGTAAGTCAATCTACTTGACTATCTGTAAAAAAAAATCAGTGTAGCAGCAAATCCTGGGAACATAAACCTGAAAGAACAGTTGGAAATGACTTATATACCAGACATTCCGACCAAGTTATCCCTACAGGCACCGACCTTGAAAATGCTGTTGTGAAACCTGACATAGTTATATGGCATAAGTCAGAAAGAGTTGCAATATTGGTTGAAATGATTGTTCTTAATGATGGAGGCCTGACCAGAACTGACAGAGAGAAACAGATCAAATTTCAAGGTATCGTGTATGATATGAAAGAAAACTGGAATGTTAGGGAGATATCGATAATACCAATTATTATAGGTGCTACAGGTCATATCAGAATATTCATCCACTACCAAAATGACGTGATGCTCAGAAATACCTGGTAACAGGCACATCTGCAGATAATTTCCTTTCATCACGAGGTATAAAACTAAAGCAAATAATGTGGTTATGTTTTTTTTTAATGTAAAAAGTGAAACTTATTTGCTTCCGATCACAATATTTCTCATGACATGAAGTCGGGTAGCTTATTTTTGCACGGTAATATGTATTAATTCAAAGCTACGGAATATTGTAAGGATAAGAAAAAATGGGTGTAGTATAATGTTCAACGAAGTGTTTTATTTCTATTTTGTCATAATTGTTTTAATTATACATAAACAAAAAATGACAAAGAGTCTCCTCAATAAAAATGGGTGTGTTATTTTATTTTGTAACGAGTAATATATAGAGAAATGTAAAAGCATAGTTTACCTGTTAGTAAGTTGTTATTTAGATACATATTGCCATTAAATCACTCACATCATAATAAAACGTATTGCCGATTTACTTGCTTTAAAAAAAACAATTGGAATGAAATGAAACATTAGTAAATGAACTGATAGTAAATACTATCAGTTCATGTTTAGCTAATGCGTTACCAGACCAATAATCCTAACGAAAAATTCAAATAACACTATTCCACGTTAACATACAATCAATGATTGTGACGAAAATGTATGTGCTGGCGTACTTTTAGTTTTATTCTCTACAAAAACTTAAAATATTTTGTAAACTTGAAGTGTTAATTCAAAGATGATATGTGTTACCCTAAATTGATTAATCGTCTCTTAGCACCGTTTCTATTTTTATTATCAAAATATTAGACGTATAGTCAATAATATCAGACTATTCAGACGAGAGATCGGAATTCTGTCAGAGTTCAGATTTTTCCTGGTAATATTGCTTTTCTCACGTCAATTTGGGACTGCTTCCAGAACTGTTACATACGTAAGGTTTAATATCGATCTGGCTGATTCAAGGATTAGAGTACGGACTATTATTTATTGTTTTAGTCGCTCAATTAGCGATATACTGGCAACGATTGACGAAGTAGTTGGCTACTTTTGTTGACTTTATCGATATTTTACATAAGTATTGTATTGGCTTCCTACCAGAAAAAATAACATGATAATAGTACTTAACAAAATATAAGTGACAAAGGTCCTCAGGAAAATAAGGATATTTGAAAGAATTCATATGACAACAAATCTATTCAGTACTTGGGTATATTCTCATGTGAATGTGTGTTTTGTGCAAAAACATATAACGAAATTATAGATGTATAGAAAACATAATAAACTAATTAGTGTGCGAGTTGAACTATTGCTGAGAAAAGGAATTGATAGGCATATAATATATAGCTAAATATAAGGCAACATACATATCATACCGTTTGTCAGCACATTTGTAAAAACATATAGATAATACTATTTATTTATTAGGTGATAAAATGTTATATTTTCTATTTAACTAATTGTTAGTTATTTTCATTTCAGAAACTTTTTTCTGTAAATTGTTACGATATGTAATAAGTGTGTGTTTCTTCTATACGTTTAAATACATATTTTGTTCATATTTTATTATGTATTAGCGGATGGGTACACGGCGTTGCCCGAGTATTTGGAGGTGTGTTCGGTCGGTCGGGGGTAGGGGTTGTTAATGAAAACCTAAGAATAAGCGAAGTAAAAAAGAAAACAGAAACACGAACGTTAAAACTTATCTGAAAAAGAAAGCTGGGGGTAGCCGGTCGGTGGGGGGCGGTTAATCAAAACAAAACACGAATAACAAACTAACGTAAGGCAAACGAACGATGTTTATTGTAAAAATCTGAAAAACAAAACAAAAAAGAAAACAGAAAAACGAACGGCAAAACTTCTGAAAAATAAAAACCAAAAAAAAAAAAAAACACGTGAAAAATGGCTTAAATAAGCCTGTTTCAATATTTAAATTTTAAAAATCGGTGGGTACCCGGGTGTTTTCGGGTGTCGGTCGGGTGTGGGGGTATTTATGAAAACCTAAGAATAAGCGAAGTAAAAAAGAAAAAGAAAAAGAAAAACGAACGTTACTTGAAAAATGGCTTTAATAACCTGCTTCAATATTTAAATTTAAAAAATCGAAAAAAAAAGAAGACATTTCACACCAGGATTCGAAACCAAAACATTTAGATAATGTTCCGAAGCTCTAACCAACTAAGCTAACACGACGTACATGAAATTGTGTCAGTTCTTCAAATATTTAAATTAAATTAGGTTATGACGTCATCTGACGCATGCGTAGAACGGGTCGCGTCATGAGAGGACGGTTTTTGGTGAACCCCCCATCCCCTGTAGAAAAGTGTTGATTTCAGGATGAAAAAATTAACGTTTTGGGCGAATTATTTGATATTTGTCGGATAAGGATGGGGCTTTCATATGAGACCAAGTTTGTGAGTTTTTGTTCTCTCTGTCGAAAGTTTTTAGTAGACACACACACATACATACATATATATATACATACATACATGCATACATACATAAATACATTTTCGCTTTTATATATATATATATAGATTATTCTTTTTCTGAAAGTGATTTTGTTCTTCTGATGAACACATTCTTCAACGTATCGCTACAAAAGAAAAATGCATTTTGACAAGTCTACGGAATCGGAGATCCATTATTTTTAGCGAATCTAGAAATAAGCCGTTCGCCAAAAGATTGTCGGGGAAAAACCACTGTATTTCTTGCCCTAAGTGATGTCGATCCCTTCTGCTGGGACAACACATGTCTAATTGAAATTCGATTTCATCTTTACTGAAGCAGAAAAATGTAATATTTCTTTATCACTTTACAAGCATTTTTTAAATGTAAACTCCAGGCAAGTCAGTGTCTTCTATGCCACATAGTTTCCTTTCTTTTAGTCAATTCAGTGGCATTTTTGCAGTTATTTGGAATTTTTCCGACTTAATATCGATTAATGTTTAATCCAGATTAAAATCAGCCTCGGCTTTTGTAAAAATGATGGGGTTGCTATCTGTATCGACAATATATGCTGAGGTTCAAAGCATATCCGCTTCTCATAGTCAGCTTGTTGAAATTTTTATGTGATGGCTATCCTGTCTAACTAAAAGTGGAACCCTTCATGTATAATGCGTCTTTTAAAGCGAATCCTATTTCAAATAGCTGTAGAATGTTTCTTCCAAGGGAATAGCCTGTCGACCGTGCCCGACATTTTATTTTTTTAAGCTATTCGTGTTCAAGGAGGTATTTTCTCTGCGGTGCGCTTCCTGTGTGAAAATAATTAACTCAGTTTCAATTTTGAATTTTTGGGAACTGTCTGCTGTAAAATTGAAAATCATTTACTGCCTACTTACTTTTTACGTAGATTTGGAGTGAAAGACCTTACGTTTCATTGTTTACATTTCTATTTCTCTTTTAAATGTTGAACGTATACCGTATATAATCCTTATTAATGACTGCTAAAAAAGTGTTTCTCTGGTACCAGTTTACACTAATTCTGGCAGAAGAACATGCCCATTACTTATCACCTAATAAGTGTCCAGTCTCCGTTCACTAGCATATTTGACTTGTTTAATAAAGATTCAGTTAATCACACCACAAATAATAAAAACTCCGGGTAACAGTATGTATTACGCTAACATGTTTTACTGCAGATATGCTAAGCTCTGAACTTAAATGTCATACACTACACAAAGACGGAAAGGTAATACCAATTGGGCTAACTTTCGCTAAATTTTATTCAGATATGAAACAATTGTCTTCTCATGGAAAATAAATCATATAGTATTACTGGATATTCCATTATAATTAGCAAACTTTTCTTTATTATGAGAAACCTCCCTGTTGCCATCTATGTTTCTAAGTCAAAAACATGATGTAAATGTGGCTATATCTCAGCAGTTGATTCTTAGATCTTTATTATTCCTCTATTTTACAAACCGCAACCCAGATATAATTGCCATAGACATGGTACATTTGCTAAATGCTCCAGGCTCTATAACGTAAACGACGGGGAGATGAATTAACACCTATTCAAGGGAATGGCTTAGAAGAATAACTCAAATCTCTAGTGGAATAGAAATATGAACTATTTCATTCAAACTACTCAACATTGGAATTCTCTCTTTGGCTCCTGATTATTTAACATCATTGTCATAAATAACTGCAAGTGAATATAGACTAAAATCCTGCTGCTCACTATCACTTAAAATTATGAGTTATATAGTATCCCTTTACATCTATATGGTACTGAATTTTGCTTCGGTCAAATAACTATATAAATAGTTTTAATTGAAAGGAACGCTGGAATTGTGCAAAATTTAAGGAACGCATTTTTTTATCATCGCGAATTATATTATGTTTATATTGGAAATGCTTGCCTTTTATGTACGAAAGTATACCAAAGTTTATCTTTAAGATAATGCTATGGGAAGCACACTATTTTTATAGAGAATGTGCGGAGATCTACCTTGTCGGAGTATAAGTTCTCTGTCTGTCTGTCTGTTTGTCTCTGTCTCTGTCTCTGTCTGTCTGTCTGTCTCTCTCTCTCTCTCTCTATAGTGTGTTTAGGTGTGTATTAGTGTGTGTAAGGCTCTGCATATAAAGTGTGGTGAGGATATGGTGAATTGTGGGTATAATAAAGCCTCCTCGTGTCGTCTAGCGTTCATAAATCCTTGATTATATGTGTGTTGCATGGATTATAGGACATTTGTAATAAGGCTCATACATAGGTAAGGAAAGACGGTTTTCGATGTTAAGCATCTTGCCATTAAACTAATTATACTTTTGATAATCCGGATTTTCGTTGATTAATCTGCCAAACGCTTAAATATACATTCTCTTCCAAAGAAACAATTTAAGACTTCGGTTACACTTTAGACAGTTTTTTTTTTCAATGTTTTTTTGGGGGAAGATTGCACGTTTGTCTTAGACTCTGCCCAACTTCCGTCTAACCGTCTCTCGAGCTCTGTCTCCAACTAACTCCTGACTCTCTTCTATATATGTAACTATTCCTTTTGTGCTTATGTAACTGGACCACATGAACCTTAGGTCACGTTTTTTTTATGACATTTATAGTTTTTATCCTCAGGTTTAAAAACTAACCCTGTTTATGTCAGTCATATTCTTTGTTGGTATCTTAAATTTTACGTTTTTTAATTAAAAAATAGTCGATGTTTTTATCGATAAGCAATGACATTCGATATTGCTCAGGTGTAATCCGACAATGCGTTCTATTAATTTCAACATGGATATACATCAGTTTGCTTTAAAAAACAGTTTACATATGTGATTTATATGTGTATTCATAAATTGTTTTATACCAGACAAAACAATGCAAAACATTAAGCAGTGTATTTAACAACAAATAAAGGCAATCAGAGTAAAAGTGCATAATTTTAATAAACATAAACGATTATTATAGCTTAACATATACCTAACATTTTCGAACGTCTTCGAGAGCAATTTTCATAAAAGACGTTAACAGTTTTCATAGTTACGTTTCTTTAGAAAATGAGTTTAAGTTTAAGGTGGTATATATCTTTATCTCCTTCTCTATCTTTCTTTCTCTCTCTCTCTTTCTTTCTCTCTCTCTCTCTATATATATATATTGAAATAGAAAGGTAAAAAGAAAGTCCGCAGTAACAATTTCGCTAAAACCCAGCTTAATTTATCGCCTGTTAATAAGTTAAAAATATCCACACGCCGGCACCGCAGCATCTCTAATCATTATTTTCTTGTTTCAGGCTATACAGCGTAACATGTAGTCCATATGCCACGACTTTCTCTTAGTGATCGTCAGGAGCTACTTCATCCCCACTTTTCTGGTTTATCCAATACAGAAATCGGTTGCATATTGAAATCCTATCAGCAAATTGTATGAAAACTGTGCTCCTAAATTTGGTCTTACTAGAGATAAATCTAACAGGGAAGCCAATGCCTTCAAGACCCACAGCCTAATAAACAGATTTGAAACTGCTCCCCAAATCAACAAAAGTGTAATCTTGTTAAAAACTGCTCAATTTCCACTGTCAGGAACAGATTGCAAAAAACACTAATTTGCGTGGATATGCTGCAAGATGCAAGCCAATGATTTCTGCAAAGAACAGAAAGCTCCGTCTGGACTTCGTGAGGTGCAATGAAGATTGTGACTCTTCATATTTGTTAAAAGAGATTTTTAGAGACGAAAGCAAGTTCAATAGACTAGGCAGTGATGGTAGGCAGTACGTCTGTCGGGGGAAAGACGAGAAATGTATTTCTAGATGCTCTGTTTCAACGACAAAAGGTGGTGAAGGATCAGTTTTGGTGTGGGGTATTATTACTACCAATGGTCCAGAACATATAGTTCGTTTGCAAGGTCGAATTAATTCGACAAGAGGCATTAATGCGTTGATTGAACATTTTTTACAATACTTTGTGTCGGAATTTGGATAGTAATCCCATTTAATACAGAATAGTGCTCCTACTCATACAGCTGGCAATGTCAAGAGGTTCCTGGAAGAGCATGATATTCCGTGTTTGGATTGACCTGCACAATCTCAAGAGCTCAATTCTATCGAAAATGTATGGACTTATATAAGGTCATAACTATGCAACGATAAAATTTCTAATTTTGAAGAACTTTGGACAAAAATGACAGAAAAGCGTTAAGCATTTTCCCCCGGCGTATTGATGCAGTCTAATTAAAGGAATTCCCCCCAACAAAACAACAAACCAAAAAAACTGCAAGTTGTCTAATTGCAGAAGGGCTATGCAACTAAGTATTAACTAGTTTATTGCGTTTCTTTTGTATTTGTGTTGAATTAATGTTCTTCATTAACATTTGTTCGTTGTGCGCACTTTCTTTTTGCCTCCTCAATTTGAAGTTATATTTTTAAAGTCACGTGAACACTAGACTATTTAAATTACAAGTCAAGTATGAACTGGTTAAATTTTAGAAGAATAAAAAGCCAATCAAATGAGGTATAGTTGTTTAAACAGTTACATCAAATTTTTCTTGAATTTGTAAGTTTTGAAAAAACTACACATGCGGACTTTCATTATGCCGCCTATACATATATATATATATATATATATATATATATATATATATATATATATATATATATATATATATATATATATATATATACTAACTGGCAGCCGGACGTTCTTTATGACGCTATTTTATTTTTCATTGCATTTATGTATATATATATATATATATATATGTATATATATATATATATATATATACTTAATTCCCTCACATAAATATATATATATATATATGTATATATATATATATATATATATATATATATATATATATATATACGAAAGTATAAATTTATGCCTAAACTTTAAGTAGTTCCTTCGAAATTGCTCAATAAGTAAGTAGAAATAATTAGTAATTTATAAAATATATATGGCGATAAAGCTACACTGAATATTTCGCGTTTCATCCACTCTAGGATTCTTCAGGCCTATATATATATATATACATATGTATATATGTGTATATATATGTATATATAGTTGTATATATATATATATATTTGTATATATATTTATGTATATATATATTCATATATATTTATATATATATATACACATACATGCGTATAAATTAATATATATATATATGGCTATATAGACAGATATAAATATATAATATTCCTATATATATATATATATATATATGCATAAAAATATCTATACACATACATATATTTATATATGTATATATATACACACAAGCACACACACATACACACACATATATATGTATATATATATATATAATTTAAAGGAGATTAGAACAATAGTCTAAAGAGCTGAGTGTATTTTAATGTAAGAGTGAAATTACTAGTTTAATTAAAATACAGGAAATCGAATTTGCTCGTTGTACTTTAGATATATAATAAGTTCGATAGTTAAATGTCCTAGATCTAATTCAATATTCAGTAATGTGATTTATAATTTAAAATTTAAAAATCAAATTTTAATTAAATTAAACATCCGTTTCATAAGAAGGAACAACAACAAAATCAATTATCGTACAGATAATTGATTTTGTTGTTGTTCCTTCTTATGAAACGCATTTTTTATTTAATTAAAATTTGATGTTTAAATTTTAAATTATAAATCACATTACTTTATATATATATATATATATATATATATGTATGTATATAATGTTGTTTAAATATTTTTTCATGGTTTGCAATATAAAGTCAACTGTAATTTGCATATGAGCTTGAATGTTCCGAAAAGCCTCTTCTTATTTATGTGTCATTTTATGCAAGCGAAGAAATGATTTGCGGATATGTAAACAGGTATCTTGTTTATCGTTAAGTGACCTAATTCATAGGAAAAATTTTTGAAAAATTCAGCTAAATCCGAACATTACCAGAGGCATCCTTCGAGCTGGTGTCGAATTCCCTACGAGATAAGCATGTTTTCACATTATAATGCATTCTTTGTTTAAAAGAAATGATTTGCTAAAATTTTAATATTTCTCTTAGGTGTTGCAACGTAAAATATTTCCATATAAAAATTATTTTTCATTCATATAATAATATAAAACATGTTTGTTTTTTATAATTGGATTTTTCGATATTCGAAAATGACTTGCTAAGAATGTATTGATGTTACGTAAGCATTCCCGCATTTTTTTTAATCTAAAATGAAGGAAAACTATTTTAAAGATCGAATTCTTTTAATTGTTGATACTTATTTTATTGATTCTTGCATAAAATACCCATAAACACACTTCTAGACAAATCAGTTACCTTGCTCCAAAACCAGCGACAGAATCGGTCTTGTCCAACGCTATATATGAATAAAGCCTACACACAAATCAAGGTTTAGTTGTTTTGTTGTAATTAAGATATATATATATATATATATATATATATATATATATATATATATGGGCGGATATATGCATATATATATATATATTTATATATATATATGCTGATAAAAAAAAATTAAGCCATTAAAATCTTTTAAAAGACACCTTTTTTATGGATAGATTAAAAAATCTTCCCCCTTAAGCTTACTAATACTACAATCTAAAATATTACGGAAACAAAAAGACACAGTCAGCAAATGTTATTTAAAAATTTGCAGTTTTTTTATTAAATAAGGCATTCGTACGTACGTTTTTAGTTTAGTAAAAGATTAACAATATTTGTGTAAAGTTGTTATCAAGCGTAAAGTAACCGAAGTTGAGCCCTCTCGAATTCTAGGATTCCATAAGCAAGGTTTGGCACAGCGAGCGATAGCAGCTAAGGTAAATTGTAGTAAAATTGTTATTAGCAAATTTCTATAGAACACGGAGTATTATGGAAAAGCAAAGTCCTTTCGTAGGCATCCCCAAAATGTATCCTGCATTAAGGGAATCAGACGTGTTCTTATGGATGGAAGAGGACTTTCTTTTATTCAAATAAAGGCAATAACAGATGGTGATTGCAATCCAATAACCATCAAGCGACATTTACAACAAAAAGGGATTGTAAATAAAAAGCACAAACACATTTCTCGTTTGCATCCACGTCACAACGTTGACCGCTATAGATTTTTTAATGAATACCAAAACTGGGACGTTCAGAAGTGAAATAAAGTCCTGTTTCCTTATTGTCCTAATGGCTTCCAGTGATATTGGCATGACAAACACATGCCCCTTGAAATTTTCTCACATGTCATAGTGGTAGAGGGTCCATAATGGTATGTGTGTCTTTCTTTACAGAGCGACGATGTGGCTCTAGGTGGTGCAGGTTCGTCAGACAGCAGTTGGTTACGTTAGAATGCTACAAAAATATATTTGATTATGAAGGATCATCGCTTCTGTGGGGATCGATGATCATTTTAACAGGATGCTGCTGATATCCACACTGCAAAACATACCTTGAGCTTTCTACAAGTAAATGGATTCCATCTCTTGGGGCATCCTGCATGCTCCCCGCATTTGACCTCAATTGAAAATGTTTGGGGAGGGATTACAAGTGATGTTTATGCAAATGACAAACAATATTCAACAAAAATGAACTTCATGAAGCCATCTTCAGAAACTGCAGCATGATCCTTCACACTTTAATGGAAACGCTTATTTATAGCCTGTCCCAAAGAATTTATGAAGTCATCAAAAGCAGCGGAGTAAGAACTCATTATAAAGTTTTATTGTGGAATGTTTTCATACACTTTCCATACAGCTTTTGTATATTTAAATATACTTTTTATCTCTGGTTTTTAATGCTGATCACGCGTAAAAAGCCTTATTTAATAAGAATGTAAATTATAAAAATACATGTTTGGAATATAGTTTTTGTTTTCATAACCTTTTAGATTGTAGTATTGGTAACCTTAAGTCGGAAGAATTTAAAGTCTATATTTGAAATGGTTTCTTTTTAAAGATTTTTAAGTGGTCTTAAATTTTTATAAGCAGTGTATACATATATATATATATATATTTATATATATATATACTTATTAATATAATTATATATATATATATATATAAAGGGGGTTCCAATAAACTATATAAACTCTTTAAATGTTTATAAAATCAATATTTATTATGATAAATAAAACTTGCATACATAAAATACTGTGAACAAATGAAGAAACCAGCTAATTCTCGAATGTGTACAAGTTATTCGCCATTGTGGTCCAGGAACCCTGAAACGCTCACTGATCGAATCCAAAATTTTCATACCAGTTGAGCTGGAATGCTGGCACATGCTTTCTCAGTGGCTGCTTTCAACTCAGTCATGGTAGTTGTTTTTTATTTTTGTTTTTGTTTACTATGAATATTATGTTTAAATTGTCTCCTCACCCCTCAAAAAATCTATGACAATTAAATCCGCTGATCGTTGATTGTACTCGATACTTACTGTTTGATCAATCCATTTGTTTGGCAGGTGATCCTAAAGATATGCTGTTACATCTTTCGTGTTAACTTTCAAGCCCACGTCGAATATATGGCGTGCCATAATGTGAACTTTACTTAAAACACAACCAAAGACCTTATCTCTGGAAGGAAACTTCATTTAGTTGTGCCCTCAGTCTGTGATTCGTCCGGATTTTCATTTTGAGGGTGCTGGCAATGGGCTAGTTCTCATGACTCAGACCGCTAAAAAGCATGAGGTGCACACCTGCGCATCTTTTATCTCGCTCGTTTAACATTGTGTCACTTACGGACATAATGGAAGCCTTTAATCGCTCTTGTGATTTGTACACTACCGGTCAGATACTAGATGGTGTGCAAAAACATTTTCGACATCGCTTATTTAATAGTGTGTCCTTTTCAGGCATGATCGAATGTTCCTTTCGCTTTTGTAATTTGTACACAACTAGATACCTATTAGATGATCTGCAAAAAAGAAGTTCGGTTTTTCTCAAATGGAAATGGAATGAATTCGTCTTTTCTATGGCTAGAAGTTTATCGTTGCACAATATACCGATTAAAAATGTTGAATGATTAGTTCATATAGTATTTTTCATCAGGCAATTCAACATCGGAAATATCAATTATTATGTAGATAAGAACGGCTCTGTCGCATAGTATATACTGTGTAATAGAATTCTTCTAAATGATATTACAATGCAATTATGAACGTAAACAGTAGTGGGTACAATATAATCCAAATGATAATACTCATACGATTCTCTAATAATTGCCCAGCTCTGCCTTCCTATGTCAGTAAAAAGACGCGTCCATTTTCTAGTTGTACGCATTTTTATTACTTTCTGAAGGTGAGGTAAGCCTTGCAAATGAAAAAAAATTATATACCAAATCAGGAGACAATGCTAGTTAAACACATGTTTTAAATTCTCATACTTGAAAGCTATAGAGATATTTCATTATTAGCTTTGTTTTATTTTTGTCGTAATCAACTGTGTTTTGATTTCTCACTTCTATACCATAGCCTTAAAACAGAACCCCATTAACATAACAGGCAAAGATACAAGAAAATTACAACATTCTGTTTATTATATAGATGATAGCTTTTTCGGTATTACTGGTATGACCTATTCACTTTAGATCAAGAACACTAATGTCTTAGAACATTTAGTTACTTCCTGAGTATTGTTTTTTTGGTGGTGATCTTTGTTCGATAGATAACAAGATGATTCTTATTCTACTGATATTTTCTTTCTGTTTTAATATTTTTTTTCTAGAATTCTTGGAATTGTTCCAAATTATCAAACAAGGAAAGATAATGTCTGCGCGAACACCTTGTAGACTTTGTGAGTATTTGGCAAGCTTAAGTTATTCTCTCGTTTTTACGTTTTGTGTTTCGAATGAAAGGTTGATGTCTGGTCTATGATAGATTATTTATTTCTAATATATGGATCATTCGTTTTCGTCTTTAATGAATGTTTAGGTCATTATAATTCAGGAAACTATTTTTTTTAATCTTACGGGTCCAGTCCTGGTATAATCCACGACAAGAATTTATAATTAATTGCTCCGTTTATATCTAAACTAAACTATTCAATTTGTACTATACACCTATTATTATTTAAACAGAGAAATGTGTTCATAATATAATTATGCATATAATATTAATTTCCAGATAGAGATACTTGTTTCAATTTTCGACAAACCGATATCGGCTATTTACCGCGTAGCACCTACTTTAATGTAAGTGAGCTTATGGAATCGTTTAGAATTCTTAATTCATTTAACTATCTAGAATTGTTTATTTAAGGGAACAAGTAAACAAGAACTTGTTTATATTTAGTTTAATACAGTAAAATGTTAGTTGACTAGAAAATAGGCCAGTTCAATAAATCTGTGATCAACCTAAGAAATAAAGAAAAGTCATAAGTCTGTTGTTATTTAGAAATATGAAAAAGAAAGAGTAAAATATTTTAATTACATTGTTTTCATAAATAAATGAAAATACTCAAATTGAAAAACAATTATAACTGTGGTTGCATGAATGCATCTCATAAATATATTACTGACATCTGTACGTAAGTAAGCAAGAGAAAAATGTAAACTAGATTAAATTACTTCGGGTATATAATAGAGCGTAATGGGTTTACTTGTATTTGTTGGCATTAAACCACAAGTTTTAAAATAAACTTGTAACATAAATTAATGAAAATCTCCGAAAAAATACATTAGGATTATATGAATGTGCGTGAAAAAATGCCGAAGAGAAAGTAAATATAATAAAATAATAACAGTTTTATTTAAAAATCAATTCGTAATATGAATAAAGACGAAAGTTTTGCTAACTTTTCGTTTACTATAGCTTATAATTTACTACATTTTCTTACGTTCGAAAGTAGTAACTGATTCCATCCAAGATGCAGAAAATGTTTTAAAGTTACATAAACGTGTGCATAGCAATGGAAAGGACTGTTTTTTGGATTCTTAGGGTGTAGTAAATTTAAAGATGGTGAAATATTCAGGGTGTTGATGATGCCAGATGGAGATCAGAGCGTTGATGATGTAAAGATAAAAGCTTGGTTTTAGATGCATTAAAAGTAACCAGCCACCTCTTCCGCACTGTACCAGGCGCTCAAGATTAGAGGAAAGAGAATTAGAGAGACCTTTGTCCTTTACGGTTTTAGACCTATTGCCATTGAGGGTCGTGTCATCAGCATATATGGCAAAGAAAAATTTAAGTATGTGTGTTCGGAGATTATTGATGTAGATCAGGAAGAAGGTTGGACTCAGGATGGACCGCTGAGGCAATCCAGTATTAATAATGTGGGCCTCTGATTTCTACCCATAAACCACTACTCTTATGAGCCTATAAGAGATAAATGATTCAATAATTGACAAAACGTTTTCAGTTATACTGTATCTGGAAATCTTGTGAAGTAGGCTTTTCTGCCATCCCTTATCAAAGGGCTTTGGTGTGTCAATAAAAAAGAAGCCTTTTGCGAGGCATTCATAAATCATCTTGAACATACTCATTAGCACATCCGCTGTAAATCTAACAGAACGGAAACCATATTGCGTGCCACTAAGCAGATTGTTTCTGCTGAGGTGGTTGACTACACATCTATTTCATATAGATTCCAGCAGCTTACTCATGAGACACAGGAGACTTATTGGCCTGTACTGAGAGAGCGATGAGCGATCACCTGAATTCTTTTATGCAAGTGAGGTTTTCCAGGGTGTTGGAAAGCAATTCTTAAGGCAACGCTTAAACAGTTTTGTAAGTATGAGAGCAAGTTCTGGTTGAAGTTTTTTTAATACTATAATTGGAATGCCACCAGGGCCAGTTTCCTTACTGGAATCAAGGATCTTGACTAGATTTGCGACGTCACGCACATATATCTGTATGTTCATCGTGTTGTCTGTTATAGGAGGAAATAAGGGGAGTTGATAGCCTTCGTCACAAAGGGTAGAATTACCTTCAAATCTCTTGGCAAAGAGTTTGGCTTTGTCTGATGCTGACGAGATGACCTCAGGTCAACTAATGGTGGTTTGGGTAGAAGGCACGCTTCTGTTCAGGATCTTGTTTGCTATTTGATAAAACTGGTGAGAACCAAGCCGCTGGTAAGCTACTTTAGATTCAACGAACTGAGCATATAGCTCTATTGAATTTTTTATTACTCTTTTACAGTGGTTGCTGGCAGTCCTAAAAGCAGCTTTTGTCTCAGTGCATCTATTACGTTGGTTGGTATGAAATAGTGATTTCTGTGCGCGATGGCTGCATCGCGTTTTTGGGATAACTACGGCCGTTTGTTAGGTTTTTGTTGGATTTTTTTGGATGGTATTAATCGGCCTATGCCTACAATTAACTATTCGGTCAGGTCTGATACTATAGAGAATACATCCTTTTTAAACATGGACTGCACTTTTAGATAGATATAAATGTACGGAAGCTATCCCAGCCAGCCATAGAGTGTCGATATACAGTACGGTGGAGAGGTATGTCTGAACACTTAGTGTTATCTTAACATACACTGGAGAGGTCCGATCCCAGAGGAGATAAAACGGAATATGAACATAGGTTGGTAGAAGTTATGAGAAAAGGGTCTAGAAGGATTGCATACCGACCGATTGTATCGGGCACGCATGTGAGTTCGTGAACAACATTTATTAGGCCATAGGCAATGGCGAAAGCATGGCAGAAGCTATCCTCATCATCTGTCCTGTTTGAGTGGGCCAGCCATTCCACAGTTTGTACATTGCAATCACCGTAAATGTGAATATCAACCGAAGGATGAGCAGACAGGATGTGGCCAATTTTCTCAGCTATAATCTTAAAGATGGTAACCTCGCTGTTGTTGGGGCGATAGAGCGCAACTATAAATGCAGTGGTGTATTCAAGTGCAACCAGGTAGCACATATATGGTAAATTACGGTCTTCTCTGGAAATATAACTACCACACGGAAAGCAATCTTTAATGGATCCCCATATTCCATGCCCATGGCGATGTTTGGTGTCAGATTTCGATGTTAATTTAGTATCCTTTAATTATAGACTCTTCTAGTGAAGAGGTCGTCCCTATGCCAGTTTCGCTTCGGAACAATATGTCCGGTTTCGTCAACTGTAATTGCGTGTCAACCTCTGGAAGGTTGCAATGTGGACCCCTGATGTTGGTGAATGAGATATCGTAGTAGCGGTCTACATTGGATGATGGGGATCTAGGTATATTCGTGTTTTCTGGAGATGTTTCATGTTGAAGTTTTGGGATTTGTGGAACAGGTCGACATACTTGGTTAGAGGGGACAGAGAGGGAAAGTAAGAGAGAAAAGCCAGGAATACTGTAACAAGTACGCACTTGTATGGCATCGAGAGGCCCCGCCAAAAACTACTGCATGGTCCAGAATCAATTCACCAAATAATAATACAGCAGCCCCCGTACTTTGCACCTACTGATAGGACTACCTCGTTAGTGTTTAATGTAAGGTTCGGGTCCCTGACTATCAGGAGGATAATTTCAGCCCAGATGAAAAGTTTACCTTCAACACCCTTACTAGTTACATGGTCACAAGAATAGACATAGACACATACCATTTCTGACATCTAATGCTACTGTTCACGAAGTACTATCGACCTGGAAAGCAGCTTTTTCTTCGCCCTTTGTCAGAAAAAATACCTCATTGGAAATGAGGACATGCACAAAAAAAGGAGAAGCGAGACTTACTTGAGCTGCCGATAACACATCCACCGTGCATTATCTACCCACCGTTAAAAAATGAAAAGGCAATAAAAGAAAAATATACATCTAGAGCATTGCCAAGGCTGCTGCGAAGAATATGGGCTCTCTCTGCCGTGCTAGAAAGCTACTAGGTCTGCAAGTATCCTGTAACTCTCTGAGGCCACTATTCACCCACGTATGCTGTACTGTTGTCACATTTGGGCTGGTGCATCTGCTGCTTGTCTCACTTTTTAACAGGCATCAAAAGATGGTCACAAACCTGTTAGATCCTGAAGTCATCTAAGCGTAAGCCTCTTAACGATGTACAGTTGCATCTCTATGTCTGTTCTACAAATACTTTAATGGTCAATGCTCTGACGAACTTCAAGCACTTGTAGGCACCGATGTGAATAACTCGGACAAACCTGACTAGTAGCTGAATCCCACCCGTTCATAGTAGATGCCCCTAGGTGTAAGAAAACATTCTACTACAAATGTCTCTTCCCAAGAACTGCTAAACTTTTGAACTACCTTCCAGGATTCTGCTGTACTGACATGCAGAATTTCAGGTGTAATGTGAACAGACATCTTGCTACTCATATCCCTTTATAATACCCCTGCAACTTATGTCACCGATAGTAGCCCCCTACTTCGAAGTGAAATTCTACCTTATTTGGGGTTAAAATTGAATAAAAGTGTTAATTTGTATGAAATGTACACTCAATCTTTGAACATATATTATCTATATAAAAATAAAATAAAAGATAGATATACTTATTTGACAAATATTTATAAACAAATAATCTAATACTTTATATATGTATTCAAAACACTGGCAAATTGTATTATTAAGCATTCATTTCATCTTGCTGCAATGTTTTAACCAATCAGAAATATCATTCTTACACAGTTATTCTATCTTGTTACAATATTCCAATCAACGAGAAGGCACCGCAGTGTTCCGGCTCCCGACAGGTCAGTTGATAACACACCCCATGCACTGTCTCTTTCATTACTGTTGTAAAATAATTAAAACAAACGTTTGCTTGCTTTTGTTTTAAGGGATATCAGCCCTTATTTAATGCCGAACCAATAATTTTGAAGAAAATATTTTGATAGAATATATATATTCTTTTCACGTCGGTTTCTATTTAACCCATAGTTGGGACCCTAAAAGCTACTACCACTCCGGATCAGAGAGGACCTGGGAACAATGACAAGTAAAGGGTGGCTGCACACTCCCTAAAGCCCGTAAGCTGGGGCTTCACCATCGGATATAGTTTAACGTTATATCAAAGCCTAACATAAGGGAATTGACTAATGATATACGCCAGGGAAACTAGCAAGGTATAAAGATGAAAATGGGTGCAGGAAAATAGCTTTAGAACTAAATTTGCTGGTGAGTACAGTTGACGTTGTCGTGAGACAGTGGAAAATGACGGGTGGTAATACTAAAAATTATCTAGTGACCGGCGACGTAAATTTAATAATGTTACATTGCTTGCAACGTGACGTAAGAACCATTTATGACTTGTTCAAAATTCAGAAGGATTTCCAGGAATAGCGTATCGGAGTAAGCAAGGAACCAATCAAGACATCGTTGCATCAGACATGCCTGTACTCCATTGTTGAGTCTTAGATATATGACAAATCGTTTTAAATATTTTATAAATATCAATGTGAATTGGATGATTTTAGAACAAACGTATTCGGTCAGATATACAAAAAATGTGCACCCATGTATGGAGGAAAAAGAGCACATAATTTAAACCATCTTATACTATTGTTACTGTAAAATTTTGAGACAGAAGTGTGGTATTTTTGGCTTTTTTCTCTACATATCGGCATGGAGGAATAGAAATCATAGAATGGGAAATGAATGCGGAAAAATACACGAGGATTTTTTGAAGTTATATATTCAAGAGTTCCGCAGATTTTGAATTTGACCGGGACTTTATACTCCGGCAAGAAAATTATCCTGAACACAAGACTAACATAACTATGAAATGGTTTAAGGATAATGGGATTAGGCTGATCCATCGTTTTCTACGGTGGCCTAGCCAGCCAGTCACCCAACCTAAATGCCATCGGAAATCTGAGAAAAAACTTTGAAGATAAGGATATCTAGCAGAGATCTCAAGAATATCAAGTAATTAAAGAAAGTTTGCGAAGAAGAATGGCTGAAACTACCAGAAAGTGCCTGTATAAATCAAGTAGGTATGGAAACGATTGGAAGCTGTAAGGTAGAACAGAGAACATTTAAATAAAGATTAATAAATTTATTTTGCATATGCATTATTTGCTTTTTCGTTAATAAATATTTGTCAATTAAGTATATATTTATTTCCCTGTTATTTTTTGATAAATAATATTTGTTAAAAGATTGGGTGTAAATTCCATTATATATATAATTTATTTATATTAGCAATATGCATATAATAGTTGCAGTAGCTTTGTACATATTTTTTAAATTTTTTAGTGTAATAGTGCTTCATCCGCGAGTAGAAATTCCTAGTAAGATATAAACGTATATTTATAGCATTTAAGCAACTGATAGCAGTTTACGTCTCGACATGTAGGAAGTAATTTGTCAAAATAATATATATGGACAATTCTCTGCAGAGATTAAACTCGTACGATAATTGTCAGGTATATAGTTTCATATCACACAATATATATTATAGATGTGTGTGTCTATGTTTGCGTATGTGCTGCATCATTCTGAATTGTCTTGGCCGAGATCTTATGTTTTGGCAAGTTGTTTTAAATTTCCAATAGAGGAAACATTTGTCCGTTTCTAATGCAATAAATCTTCACCTTCCACACAATAATTGTTTTACGCTGTCTATCTGCCTCAGTGAACATAAGATCGAATCATACGTGTCTCAATGTATAGGCCATCGCCAAATTGAATGGTCACTCTAAACTCACCGCTTTACACGACCACACTGTTTCCATAATTGTAACATTGGCAGAAGATGCTTAACGCTCTGATGAAAATCTAAAGTTCAACAGTAAAAAGAATAATCGCTAGGAAAACGTAGAAAATATAATCGTTTGGTTACATTCTTACAATTTAGACAGCAATGATAGAAAGAGTTACATTCACGGAAAGTTATCAAATAATTGCTAATAGATTGTTGCAGACAATTTACTCGGCATTTTATTCATTATAATTAAGGAACACGACAGCATATTTTAACGTTTTCTATCTTATATAAATACTTTTGTTCTAGATTTAAATTTGAAACTTTATTACCACATTGTTAGCATTTGCTATTATACTATATAAATTTTTTTTTACACAGTGATCACTACTTATCAAGGCCCGGAAGCAACTCAGGTATAAGGGTTATTGCAAGTACATTACGTTAGTGGGAAGATTTGATGAAGTGTTTACTTAAGGGGGCGGTTCATTAGGAATTTGTTAACATTGGACTTTAAGACATCCAAGTTGTAGTCAGGTGGGAAGCAGGCAGACGGAACAGAGTTCCCCATGCAGTTCTAAGAAAGAAGCTTTGTTCATGGAATCCGCATTTTGATTTAGGCACATATATAGAGTGGGGGAAATTTTTCACAGTGGATTCAGCTGGACGGGTGTTTTTCGTGAAAGATTGGCGAGGGGGGACCAGAGATTGGAAATAACGATAAAACAAGGATGGGCTCGCAACGTCTCTTCTGTGGAAAAGAGATTGCAGGGTAGAGAAAAGGTGATCGCCCACTGAGCCACGAAGTCTATTTTGTACTCTGTCAAGGCAGGATAGACTGTTTTTAGCAGCTCCTGCCCTGATATGGCAACAGTATTCCATCCTTGGCCGTGCTTGGCTTTTATATAGATAGAGAATTGCATCAGTAGTGAGGTATCTTCTGGAGCGGTAGAAGGATACCACCATCTTTCCAGCGACCTTGGCAACAACCTTGATGTACGTGTTCCATTTCAGATCAGGAGTAAAGGTCAAACCCAGAAGCTTGTCAAAACACTGGGCCTTACCCAGACGAGAGCCATCCATCACAATTGATGCCAGATGAGGATCAGAGCGTTGTTTACATTTATAAATAATTATTTTATTGTTAATACATCAAAAATTATCTCAGAATGTTAAGAAAAATAGTATAAATAGTATTACACCTGGAAAGGGTCTCAGTGATCAGTGTAGATGCTACCGACATTTACTACTGCCTCTGCTGGGTGGAACATGTCGACAGGATTGACAATTCAGGGCTCCACAAGAAAATGTCGTCATCAACTGAACCAGCATCCCCCAAAATGCGCTAGAGATAATAACTGAAGCGCACCTTAGCTTTCACAAATATCGACCCGTCCTCGTGGGCAGAATTTGCCAGGGACAGAAAGATGTGAGATGTGAAGCACATCATATCACCGTGGACTTTAAGTCGGGAATGAACGAAAATACAGAGGCTAGGAATAGAAGAAGAAACGAGTGACGAGAATGACCCCCCCCCCATAATCTTCCCTACGAACACTATCTACGACTCTTTCACCCTAGTCGGCCTCAAATGACATCTCACACACAGGCATGTATCCCAAAGACATGAGTCTGGTGACTAGCGACATGAGCCAACACTCGGATACGAGTCGGAGCCGACGACAGCAATGACGAGGCATATGACTTATGTTCAATCAAATTAATCGGCCATTATATAGTGTACGTCTTCGTAAATATTTGTGTATTTGTATAGATACGATCGCACCTAAACAAAATAAGCAATCATTATTAATTTTGGTAAATGTCTCTATTTAGATTTTTATGTTAATATAGTTCGCACCTTAACCAATAAACCTATCATTTTGAGTTTTTCATATGTGTAGATTTTTTGTTATATTTGTTTAGATGGGACTTGATGAAATCAATAAACTAATAAATATAGACTTTGCGTGTGAATATTTTTACATATTTGTATAAATATGATCTTTCCTAGACTACTGTATTTATCATTATGATTTTTGTATGGGTGCATGTATATATATATATATATATATATATATATATATATATATATATATATATATATATATATAAGGATATGAGCAAAATGTAAGTATAAACTTACAGGTAAGCATCATCAATTATCTTATTGTGTATGTGTCTGTATATTTTACGGATAAAATCTCACCCAAATATAATTAACTAAGCCTTATAAAATCTTTTAATAAATATATGTTTAAATATTTGTATGGATAAGATTAATGCTAAATTAATTAACCGATAATTATGTAATTTATGTGCGTATATCTTTATATATTTGTATTAACAGGGTCGGCGCAAACTAATTTACAGATCAGTATGAATTTTCCTGTCTATAAGTATATATATATATATATATATATATATATATATATATATATATATATATATAGATAGATATGTATATATATATATATATATATATAAGTATATATATATATATATATATATGTATGTATGTATGTATATATTGGTAGAATTGACCACACAATAATAGTCGAAATCGGCAATGAAAACAACAATCATTACTGAGATCTAGTCAAACGCAATTTAATGTATTTTCTGTGTTTTTTTGTTTTGTACGCGGTGTGAGGATGATTGTTGAGACAGTTGAATTCCCGGAAAGAATAGAAAAATAAAGAGGAAGTCAGGTTTTTCACTCCTTGAATGCAGGCAATAATTGGAACAAAGCTATAAAGATGCTACTGACAATCAAGATCTAATATATCTCCTTGCAATCCCGTGAGAAAGGCGAAAGCTATGTCTATCAGATGCTTATCAACACAGCTTTCTCAAAAAAACAAAAATAAGCACCCAAACATACGCGAAAGAATGCATTTGTTGAACGTTGTGCAAAAAAACGGCAAGGCGTAAGAATCAACCAACGCCGGATAAAAAGCTGGAGGTAATGTGTCAGAAGTAGCATGCAGGTGCAATATTCGAGAAAACAACTTAAGAGCAGGGCCAGGAGTCACAGCACAGTTACTAGACACTCCAGGCTGAAGTAACTCCTCCTTTTTTGCATGAGACAAGCAAAGAGAATTTAATGGTTGCCTACCAGCAGAAATGAAACTTGGCAGAACGTCGACTATGATATTTGCGATTTATTACTACTAGCCCCGATGAGAAACATCAAAATCAGTGGAAATATATAAGCAAAATTAAAACGAACAAAGTCATGTATTTTACCGTTGGTAATTTAAATCTTGATCCATTATTTTTCCTGGTGTTATTATAGTTTAAATTTAAATGAATATCCTCATTCCCATACGTTATTGTTGATAATCCAAATAAAACTTATCTTTTCTATACGCATTCGTCATATTTTAAGCTACTTTCAGTAAAAGTTATCCCGTCGTGGGGCACAATAGAAGTTATAACGTTTGGACCGAAACTAGGTATGATCAGTAACTCAATTTGTCAAGAATAGAATATAACAACCCTTGCCAGTTATGTGTTTAAAAAATAAATGGATGACAAGGGAGAGTGTTTTGTTTTTTTATTAATTTGGTTCGATTAAACCACATAATAAATGCATCAACTCGATAAAAACATAACAATTCTATTATATTTCATTATTATTATTATTATTATTATTATTATTATTATTATTATTATTATTATTATTATTATTATTATTATTATTATTTTAAACATGCTTCCTTTAATTTGTTGACTTACACATGAGAACGAGAGCAGGAATTACTCAATCTGCAATTAGAGCATTAGCACAAATATTTACAAAGTGGCTGTTGGATCATATAACAGATCGGAGTGGCTGTCCAAGCAGATCTGATTAGTATGAATACCAAAACCAGCAGCGAAGTGGGTCATCATATCTGAGGACCACCTAACTGTATTTAAATGTATATTTCACTAATTATGAATTATTTGTATGCTTATATGTTTTTAAATCTGTATTGATAATATCCGTCTGTAAATCGATCTTTATCATTTTTATGTATGCGTACATGTTTCCCATACTTGTGTAGATATAACTGCACCTTAAATTATTTTCCGATAATTATGTTTTCATAATCATGGATTGTTTGTATGTGTATATGTTTTTATATTTTGTGGATATAATTTATGTCTACACTAATATACATATCATGTAAGGTTATTAGTTATGAACACCCACTACGTTTTACCACATCCGCGAATTATTATGAATTTGTGCATATGTGTATATGTATATATTTATATGGATATGATTTATTCTCCAAGCAATTAATTTATGATTATGGGTTTTTATTGGTATATATGTTTGTATATTAGTATGCATATAATGTACGCTTAATAAAATAACCGAACATTACCATTTTTTTGTATATGTTTGTATTTTAGCCTGGGTAAAATTCGCGTCTTACTAATCAATCGTTCCTCATGAATTTATTCATGTTAGACGTTTATATGCGTATATTTATATTCTTGTTATTTTACAAAATCATGTAACATTATCGGCGTTATAAATTTCAACGTCATTATATATTTCAATGAGCTGAAATCAATATATATCAAATACGATATATACATATGCCAATTAAAAATATATTTGAATATCTGACTTTATATTTCCCCTTTATCGCCAGCGGAGTTACTATCTTTAAATGCCTTGAGAAAATTAGCCATGTCCTATCTGCTCATTTATCGGCTAACATTCACGTCTGTTAGGATTTCAATGTGCACAATGTGGAAAATTAACTCACTCAAACACGATAGATGAGTACAGGAGGTTCTGCCGTGATATCCCAAATGTTTATAACCTTACTCACATTGTTCACGAACCAACCCGGTTCCTGACACTGACGATCGATATGCAAGTCTCCTAGACATTTTTCTTACCACTTTCCCTGAGCTATGTGAATCCTCGAGCAATTACTCTGGACATATCAAAGGCGTGTAGCAGGATGTGGCGTACAGTTCTACTCCATAAGATCTTTAGATATTGCGTTGCTCGAAATGCATTCTCAATTATTAAATTATTCCTCTTTGATAATTTATAAGAGTAGTGTTTGATGAACAGACATCGGAAGCTTAGATAAGTATTGCTATAGTTCGTCAGACATAAATTCTGGTGCCATTTTACGTCCTGACATATATAAAAGATCTCCAAAATCACATTCTTAGATAATTCATAGACATTAATGTTGACGAAAATATCATCGAGAGAAACATTTCAAAAGCTTTGAATTGATCACGTGAGGGAATGGGTACTGAAGTGGCTGTATAATTTTCATGCATCTAAAACCAAGTTTCAAATTCTTTTGTCTTACATGAATGTCAACACGTATCAAGGCACAGATTCTAATCGGGGATCGGGGTCACTGTGTGTACAGTAATCCACGGAATAGTGTTGTAGTATTCGTTAGTATTGGAGATTTGATAAAGTGGCATTACTTAAGGGGTCGGTTAATAAGGAATGTGTTTATGTTGGATTTGAAGACATCAAAGTTGAAGTAACGTGAGAAACAGGCAAGCGGAAGAGAGTTCCACGGGCGTGTAGTTCTAAGAAAGAAGCTTTGTTCATAGAATTCACGTTTTGATTTAGGCACAGATAAAGACTGGGGATAATAATTGACAGTGATTTCAGCTAGACGGCTGTTTATCGTAAAATATTGGCGAATGAGGAACCACATACCGAGGCTCAGATGAGCACTTGCCATGGAAATAATGATAAAACAAATATAGGCTCGCAACGTCTTTTCTGTGTGAGACAGATATCACGGAAGAGAAAAGAGCACTCCCACTAAGCCACGAAGTCTATTTTGTACTCTGTCAAATCAGGATAGGCTGTTTTTAGCAACTCCTGTCTAAATGCAATAGCAGTATACAATCCTTGGAGGTACTTTGCTTGTATATAGATAGATTATTGCATCAGCAGTGAGATATCTTCTGGAGCGGTAGAATAATCCCACCATTTCCCAGCGACTTCGCAACATACTGTGACCTTGGGACGTGTCCTTACACGCCCTTGACCCTGATCGCGGCCCAGCTATGATCTGCACCCTGGTCGGTACAGTTATGATATGTCGACTGCGCAACCAGGTCTGCCAACCGTTAGTACGTCGCGTCACCCAGTGAGTTCTTCGTTAAGGCGTTGGGGTTCTTCTCGGATGCTCGGTCCTCAAGGCCTGTTCTCCGTGGATCGTCTAGTTATTCCGGGTGTTCGTTGACGGATACGGTGTCACAAATGGCAAATACAGAATGTACATATATAGGGATCAACGCACATCAGCAACAAAACTCCGGAGGTTGGTTAATATAATATATATTTCGGAAATTCATAAAATAAGTATTTACAGCATATACATGTAGTTGACAATTAATTCAAGCAAGCAGTTAGTTCTACAACTGAGATTCTGTTGTTGAAATACCTGGTCGGTATCGCGGACTTTGCGTAATTCTTATTAAGTGATCGACACGTTACAAGCGTTGAGTTATCAGACAACAAGCGAGGGGGGGAGAGAGGAGAGGTGATTCTGCCGAGACTTAGCTCTCTTTGACTCTGATTCCGGACTCTCTCTTCTTCTGACTTCTTCTGTTCTTGACTTAATCTCTGATTTTTCATTTCTTTTATAATACAATTATGGAATGATGACAACACCCATGTTCGTCATCGACCAATCAAATTGCTTGATTATAATTCGACGGGGCCTTTTCTCATTGGTTGATTATACTTCGACAGGGCCCTTTTTCATTGGTCCATTTCCAAAATTGGATTGACTCATCCTTTAATTAACGCCCAACTTACACGTTGGATTAATTAACTCCTCCCTGGCTTACTAATGGAATTTTTTTCCATATCCAGGAAAATTATTTTTCCTTTGACTTAAAGCAAATCACGCGATTTTATTTGTTTTAAAATTATCTATTGATCTCATTTTTCGCTTTGATAATTCAAAGGGATTTTAGTTTATCTTTTAATTAAGTTCTGGTTGTCGGCCATTCCATTATATCAGAGATTTTGTTTACGTCAAAAGACCAAGAATGCATTTGTCGATTTGAACTTATCGGACAGCACATTTTCCCATCCGAGCAAAAATATTTCATAACTTCAATTTTCGTTCGACCTGATTCACAAATGACAATTCTCGATACGTTATTTTATTGTTTTTAAATTTCGGACAATACATTTTTTTTCCTATTCTTTGTTCTAAACCATAATGCCGAGTCACTGCGTGTGTTTATCTTAGATCAAAAACAACCCGACTTTTTTTTCAACTTGTCAAAACTCACAGATCAACCTGGGCTCATAGTTTTGCCAATTGCGGGTGTGAAATCCCCACCCTTCCGGCTCCTGTACACTATGATTTCGGCCATTGGAGATCAAACGCCTGTGTTTTTTTGCTAAAATATGCGCTTTTGACGTCTAGAATGTGATTTAACCTCTCGCTACAAAGGCACTCTGGCCGCCGCCATCTCAACAACAGACTTAGCTCAGAATTTATTCACAAAAAAACATTTATAATAATTTTTATTCCTTCAACCCGATCATCGTCCGGGAACGAAAAATTACATTTAACCAAAAGAAACGTCACATCAACCCTACAGGTCTGATGTGGCCTCTCTTTAGTGTTACATTCGCCCCCCATGGGGCGACACTCTCCATAGGATAGCGGCGCCCCATGTCTGTTAACACTCAAAGAGATTCTCTCATCTCATAACACTATTCTGGCCTACTCTGAAAGCGAGAAATTGCTGAATTACATGCAGAACAAATAATCATGCAGAAGTTGAAAGTTCATATAAATGGCTACTGCCTTAACTCAGAGTGTTCAATAACAGTTCGTAGTGGTGGTTTCATAAGTACAAAGTTCGTGTAACAAAATTGGTAATAATAAAAAGTGTCTCTTTTTTTTTCGTTTTGGAACATTAAGCATATAATTAGTCCTACATTGAGATCACTTAATAGTGTTTAAAATATTCTGTAGGTTCAGCTTCTTGTCGTAGGGGTGGATTTGGGGCGGGTTCCTCGTCTCTCGTCTGTAGCTGGGCTGGGTTAATACTGACCCCTTGTGGTTCCTGACCAGGGCCGCTCCCCGCAGCGCCATGGGTCGCCAAGAGGCATTTTGAACACTCAATTCCATACATCCACTTCTTCAAATAACACATCACCACCACTAATAGCCCTGCTATAACCCCTATTCCACCCGTCAGCCCCCCACCATTACCAAGTTAGGAGGGTCGCTCGTTGACTCCTGCTTAATTATGTGGTTCAACTGACGTTGTAAGCTGTCTAATCATAACCAGCCGATTCCGATAGACTACTCTAGTCTTAACTCTCCCTTTTCGACTATTCTAAGAAGAACCTTCTTTCGGAGTTACCTCAGCTCTAACCCTTATAGGGCTAATCTCGTAATCTTTTTCTTTTGGTTCGTGGTTCGTAGGGTTAAAATCATGCACTGCGGACCGTCAGACAACAGACTTCAATTACTTGAGGATGTTTGCGGCATTCAACCCTAGAATGCGCATGCCCAACCGTGGCATTTTGGCAAGGGGCACACCCTGTGTCCCCTTAGATTTTATAGTCAGCCTTTATGACTGATATACCTCCCGGCTTCTCTGCCGAATTTTTAACACTTCCTCCTGCAGGTGTGCAAAACGCCCAATAAGGGTGCTTAAGTGTTGCTCTATTTTCATATTAATATAGAGAGACCGCTCCATTTACATAGGCTAATGACTTCTGTCCGTTTTCCACGGCTCTCAATCTTTGTCGGATACTTTCGACATTTTCTTCAGCAACCACACCAAACAGAGCTCCCCGAGCCCTACCTATGATAGGTATTACCGCCCGTCTATGTCGACCTCCAAGTCTATTTATTCTCCAGTCAACCATTCTTGACTGAGACCTCCCGGCTTTTCTGCCGAATTTTACTCCCTTCCTTCTTTCAGGAGTTCAAATTGTTCGATAGTGGTGTTAACTGCCACTCGATTTTCGGTTACTGCCCTTCTCGTTATGCTGAGTATGGAGAGCCCTTCTTTATTCACTTGGGCTAATGTCTTCTGCCCGTTTTCCACGGCTCTAAATTCTTGTCGGATACTTTCGACATTTTCCTCAGCAACCACCAGAGTTCTCAGGGCCCTACCTGTCATAGGTATTATCGCCCACTCTATCGACCTCCGAGTCTACTTATTCTCCAGTCAACCATTCTTGACTGAGACCTCCCGGCTTTTCTGCCGAATTTTACTCACTTCCTTCTTTCAGGAGTTCCAAAAATGTTTGGATAAGGGTGACAAGTGTCGCTCGAAGTTCATTTTGAGTACGGAGAGACCGCTCCATCTACATAGGCTAATATCTTCTGTCCATTTTCCACGGCTCTCAATCTTTGTCGGATACTTTCGACATCTTCCCTAAGCGACCACACCACCAGAGTTCTCAGGGCCCTACCTATGATAGGTATTACCGCCCGTCTATGTCGACCTCCAAGTCTATTTATTCTCCAGTCAACCATTCTTGACTGAGACATCCCGGCTTTTCTGCCGAATTTTATTTACTCCCTTCTTTCAGGCCCTACCTGTCATAGGTATTATCGCCCACTCTATCGACCTCCAAGTCTAATTATTCTCCAGTCAACCATTCTTGACTGAGACCTCCCGGTTTTTCTGCGAATTTTATAGTTTCTCCCGTCAACAATTATGACGGCTACAGAAGGTTGTCTCCGCCCGTGCACACCACTACCGTTGGCGTCCTTCGAATTAACGAGTAGACATTCTGAAGAATTCTTCCTTCTTGTGATTTTCTTCTGAAACGTTAAGGGTGCTTATCTTCTTCCTAACATGCGATCCCTGTTAGATTTTCCTTTCCACTAATGCGTATTCCAGACAACTAGCATTTAACTAAGCGGCCGATACTCGTGGTTTCGGTCGACATTCTCGTATCTCTTATAATAGATTTTGTCCGAGAGCTCACCCAAGTGTTCTATTCCTAGTTCCAACTAATCTATCTTCATCGTGACCTAGGGCGCTCTCTCTCTAATCCATCTCTTCGTGCTTATAGAGTTGGCGGGTCGCAACTTCCTGTCGCCCCCAACTCTCCTCCGGACACTGGCCTCGTGCCGCCCTGTCAGGGGTATTCTCGGTACTAGGGTGCTTATCTTCTTCCTTACATGCGATCCCTGTTAGATTTTCCTTTCCACTAATGCGTATTCCAGACAACTAGCATTTAACTAAGCGACCGATACTCGTGCTCACAGAGTTGGCGGGTCGAAACTTCCCGTCGCCCCCAACTCCCTTCCCGACACTGGCTTCGTGAGGCACTGCCAGTAGTGCCCTCAGCCAGTGGGCACCACTTATAAGAGGTCCCCCCTGTATCCAGCCACCGCCCCGGACATAGGGGCCGGTAACAACAGGCCCCCTTGGGGGCCGTCCATTCTCAGCAGTTTCTCTCGGGGGTCCGCCCCGGGCGGCTCCCCCTTCCTGGTGGGACATCCTTTCGTTATGTGCCCATCAGGGTGGTAAGCGAAACAATACCACTCACCTTAATCAGGGGTCGGTTGACAGCGGCCGGATTAGGGCCCCTTGTTTGCCCTCGTACCTCTTTCCTGGGGCTGCAGTGACACATTCCCTGCAGCGCTCCCCAACTCTCTTATGTTGGGATCAGCTTCCGCCTCTGTCTCCCAATCCTCCTCGATCACCCAAAGTTGAACATCCGAGACGTTCCTCTCTCGAACTTCCTCGAATTCGGGCTGGGGCGGGGTTTGTCGGGTCCGCTTGGCCGAGCGCCCCCTCCTCCGAGGTGGTCCTTGTGTGCTCTCCTCTCCCGATAATGTGGCGTGGATCAGTGTCCATTCTCGGCCGTTTGATAGGGCTCTGTCTGCCCTTATCTTCACTTCTGTGCTACCCTTCTCTAGCACCTTGGCCGGCCTAGCCTGGATGGCCCCTTTTTCTTCCAGGGTACCCCTCGACAACACCTTAGTTGCCCTCTCATCCAGTTCCGCCACTTCCTCAGCTGCCTCCTATAACAGTCTGAGTAACTCCCTCGCCCAATCTCTCTCAGTCCCAGTCTCCGTGACCACCCTCTCTACTCCCCCTAAAGCCTTGCTCTTATGTTCCACCGGCTCGGTCATTCTTGTCAAACGGGGATTCGCCTGTCTATCTCTTTCTCACTATTTCCACAAGTAATACCTCCAGGCGGCCCCAAACCACTGCGGAAAAAATCAAAAGTCAAAATATCACAAAAAAAATAAGAGGGTCTCACCTATATCCCGCTTCGCATCAGGTTCCGAGAGTCAAGTTCCCGTAATTTACGGTTGCACGCTCACTCACAGAGCGCAAAAAAAAGTCTATACTGTTCAGTTTGTGATTTCTTTTCCTTCTTTCTTCTTTAACTTCCAAATGACGCGTTGTCGTAGTTCCTTGTTGTTGGTTGGTCTCTTCAATGACGTTGTGCCGTGGTAGTGTTTGTTGTCGATTGGTTCTTCAATGCAAGCAGCCGTTGCAATTTTTGGTGGCTGGTTGGTTTTCTCCTTCAATTCAATAACGCTGCGCTGTAGTTTATTATTTCCTTCAAAAACGTTGTGCCGTGATTTTTCTTCTGAGTTTTTCCCCCCGGTTTATGTGCCGTAGAAGCCTTTCAGGGTCCAGATCCTGGTCGCGGTCACCATATGTGACCTTGTAACCTGTCCTTACACGCCATTGACCCCTGATCGCGGCCCAGCTATGATCTGCACCCTGGTCGGTACAGTTATGATATGCCGACTGGGCAACCATGTCTGCCAACCGTTAGTACGTCGCGTCACCCAGTGAGTTCTTCGTTAAGGCGTTGGGGATTCTTCTCGGATGCTCGGTCCTCAAGGCCTGTTCTCCGTGGATTGTCTAGTTATTCTGGGTGTTCGTTGACGGATACGGTGTCACAAATGGCAAATACAGAATGTACATATATAGGGATCAACGCACATAAGCAACAAAACTCCGGAGGTTGGTTAATATAATATATATATTTTTTTTACAAAGGCATCACCACATTATCAAGGCCCAGAGGCCACTCAAGGATAAGGGTTAAAGAGTGTACAGTAGAAATTGGTCAATATAGTAATCATTAGTAATGAAAATTTGGTAAATTTAATAACTTATATGGAACGGCTCATCAAGAACTTATTTACTTTAGACTTGAACACAACCATATTGAGTCAGCCGGAAAGCAGGAAAACGGAAGACAATTCCACAGGCGTGCAGTTCTAAGAAATAAGCTTTGTTCATGGAATCTACGTTTAGGTTTAGGCACAGATAAAGAGTTGGGGAATTATTGATAGTGTTTACAGCTAGACGAGTGTTTCTTGTGAAAGTTTGGCGAGGGGGAGCCATAGATTGAAGCTCAGTTGAACACTTTCCATGAAAATAACGATACATCAGAGACAAACTCGCAACATCTCTTCTGTGAGATAGAGGTTGCAAAGAGGAGAAAAGGACATCTCCTAGGAGGCTACGAAGTATATTTTGAACTCTATCAAGGCAGGACAAGTCCTTTCTAGCAGCTCCTGCCCAGATGTGGCAACAGTATTCCATCCTTGGACGTACCTGGCTCTTATATAGATAGAGAATAGCATCAGCAGTGAGATATCTACTGGATCGATAGAAAGATCCCACCATTTTTCCAGCGGCCTTGGCAACAGCTTTGATATACGTGTTCCATTTAAGATCAGGAGTAATGGTCAAGCCCAGAAGCTTGTCAAAACTTGAGGCCTCCTGAAGACGAGAGCCATTCATTTCAATTGATGACAAATGTGAATAAGAATGTTGATGATGTAAAGAGAGAAGCTTGGTTTTAGATGCATTAAAAGTAACCAGCCACTCCTTTCCCCATTGTACTACGTGCTCAAGATCAGAGGAGAGAGAATTGGAGAGAACTTGCTCGTTTACTGTCTTAGATGTGGTACCATAAATGGTAGTGTCGTCAGCATAAATGTCTACAAATGATGTAAGGATATGATTTGGAAGATCATTAATGTAGCTCAGGAAAAGAGTTGGGCCCAGGATGGATCCCTGAGGGACACCGGCATTAATACTGTGAGCTTCTGATTTTTGCCCCTCAACTACTACTCTTATGAACCTATCAGAAAGAAATGATTTAATAATTGAGAAAACTTTTCCAGCTATACCATAGATAGCGATCTTATGAAGTAAACCTTTATGCCATACCCTATCAAAGGCTTTAGATATGTCACGAGCAATTGCCCTAGAAAGATTGCCACCCTCGATAGATTTGCTAATCCTATGCGATATAACTGTAAGGACATCTGCTGTAGATCTAGCAGAACGGAAACCATATTGAGTGTCACTAAGAAAGTTATTTTTGTTGAGATGTTTGATTACTTCTGTATTTAACACATATTCTAGCAACTTACTCATGACGCACAGGAGACTTATTGGCCTGCACTGAGAGGGGGATGAGCGATCACCTGAATTCTTAAATACAGGGAATACTGATGAGATTTTCCAGGGAGATGGGAAACTATTCTCCTTAAGACAGCGTTTAAACAGTTTTGTAAGTATGGGTGCTAGTACAGGTTGAAGTTTTTTGAATACTATAATTGGAATACCATCAGGGCCAGTTGCTTTATTCGAATCAAGGTTTATATATTTCGGAAATTCATAAAATAAGTATTTACAACATATACATATAGTTGACAATTAATTCAAGCAAGCAGTTAGTTCTACAACTGAGATTCTGTTGTTGAAATACCTGGTCAGTATCGCGGACTTTGCGTAATTCTTATTAAGTGATCGACACGTTACAAGCGTTGAGTTATCAGACAACAAGCGAGGGGGAGAGAGAGAAGGGGTGATTCTGCCGAGTCTGTGCTCTCTTTGACTCTGACTCCGGACTCTCTCTTCTTCTGACTTCTTCTGTTCTTGACTTAATCTCTGATTTTTCATTTCTTTTATAATACAATTATGGAATGATGACGACACCCATGTTCGTCATCGACCAATCAAATTGCTTGATTATAATTCGACGGGGCCTTTTCTCATTGGTTGATTATACTTCGACAGGGCCCTTTTTCATTAATCCATTTCCAAAATTGGATTGACTCCTCCTTTAATTAACGTTCAACTTACACATTGTATTAATTAACTCCTCCCTGGCTTACTAATGGAATTTTTTTCCATATCCAGGAAAATTATTTTTCCTTTGACTTAAGGCAAATCACGCGATTTTATTTGTTTTAAAATTATCTATTGATCTCATTTTTCGCTTTGATAATTCAAAGGAATTTTAGTTTATCTTTTAATTAAGTTCTGGTTGTCGGCCATCCCATTATATCAGACATTTTGTTTACGTCAAAAGACCAAGAATGCATTTGTCGCTTTGAACGTATCGGACAGCACATTTTCCCATCCGAGCAAAAATATTTCATAACTTCAATTTTCGTTCAACCTGATTCACAAATGACAATTCTCGATACGTTATTTTATTGTTTTTAAATTTCGGACAATTCATTTTTTTCCTTTTCTTTGTTCTAAACCATAATGCCGAGTCACTGCGTGTGTTTATCTTAGATCAAAAACAACCCGACTTTTTTTCAACTTATCAAAACTCACAGATCAACCTTGGCTCATAGTTTTGCCAATTGCGGGTGTGAAATCCCCACCCCTCCGGCTCCTGTACACTATGATTTCGGCCATTGGAGATCAAACGCCTGTGTATTTTGGCTAAAATATTTTATGCATTCTTTTTCGCTTTTGAAGTCTAGAATGTGATTTAACCTCTCGCTACAAAGGCACTCTGGCCGCCGCCATCTCAACAACAGACGTAGCTCAGAATTTATTCACAAAAAAAAATTTATAATAATTTTTATTCCTTCAACCCGATCATCGTCCGGGAACGAAAAATTACATTTAACCAAAAGAAACGTCACATCAACCCTACAGGTCTGATGTGGCCTCTCTTTAGTGTTACAATACGATGTGTTGTTCAATTTCAGATTAGGAGTAAAATTCAAACCCATAAGCTTATAAAAACATGGGGCCTTTCCTAGACGAGAGCCATCCATTTCAATTGATGCTAGGTGAGGATCAGAGTGTTTATGGTGTAAAGATAGAAGCTTGGTTTTCGATGCATCAAAGGTTACTTGCCACCCTTTCCCTTACTGTACACGCGCTAAAGATCAGGGGAAAGATAATCAGACCAAACTTTGTCATTTACGGCCTTTGATGTGTTGCCATAGATTTTAGTGTCATCAGCATAGATGCCAACGAATGATTTAAGTATGCGTTTTGGGAGATCATTGATGCAGATCAGAAAGAGATTTGGGGCCAGGGTAGACTACTGAAGGACTCCAGCATTAATACTGCGTGCCTCTGATTTCTGCGCATGAACTACTATTCTTATTAGCCTATCTAAGAGAAATGATTTAATGATTGGGAAAACATTTCCAGTTATCCCGTAGCTGGAAATCTTGTGAAGTAGGCCTTTATGTTATACCTTATCGAAGACCTTTGGTATGGCAAGACCAATGTCACCGGAAAGGAAGCCTTTGTCGAGAGATTTGCTAATCCTATGAGATATAAGCGTTAGCACATCTGTTGTAGATATTACAGAACGGAAACCATATTGCGTATCACTAAGAAGGTTATTTCTGCTGATGTGGTTGACGGCTTCCCTATGTAATATTTTTTATTACATTTTCACCTCAAACAAGGAACATTGTCACTTTGCTGTAGGGGCTACTATCGGGAGCATCAACTACTGGTGCACTATGTTGAGAGAGAGTGTCTACGTCGTGGAGGTACAAGTGTCTGCAGTTCGCCAGAGCATTCACCATTAAAACACTTGTAGAACAGGCAGAGGGATGCAACGTTTCGTCGATGGGACAGAGGCTGAAGCTTAGTTGCCAGTTCAGGGCCTACCAGATTGGCGACTCTCTTTTGCACCTTGTCTAGGAGTGAGAGATTAGTAGCAGGTGCACCAGCAAAAATGTGACAGCAATACTCCGTACATGGGTGAATGGTTACCTTATTGAGATATGGATACTTTCGCGTGTTAGTAGTTTTCTAGCACGGTAGAGAGAACCTACCTTCTTCGCAGCAGCACTGACAATGCTTTCAATGTAATTGTTCAAATTAATGTATCCTGTGAACGTTAGGACAAGCAGTTTGAAAGATATACTCTCAGATAAAGAGTCATTGACCATTGCTATTGGTGTCAGAGAAGGCTTCTTGTAATTATTATAGGCAACCAATATAGTCTTGGCAGCATAGACCGTGACCATCCATTTTTGTTTCCATTCCACTACAGATTGGAGGTCATCCTCAAGTGTTGTTCCTATTTCTATAGATGTGTTTTCATTTGTTTTCCTGTAATGCCTGTTATAGAATGTGGTGTCATCAGCATATACACCCATCTCAGAGGCAATCGGGGAGGTCATTTATGAATATTAATAACAACAGTGGACTAAGAATATACTCCTGATCCACTCCTGCATTTATATCATATTGTTTAGATGTACGACCGCCGAGGACAACCTGGATTTTTCTCTTATCTAAGAAGGATTTAATTATGTGAAGTGTTCTACCAGTGATACTGTATGCTATTATTTTCCTGAGGAGACCCTCATGCCATACCCTATCAAAAGCCTCGGATATATCTAGAGCTACCGCTCTGCCCTCCCCCGCTTTTTCCAGTGAATGGTATATACGTTCAGAGATTCCAATGAGGATGTCAGCTGTGGAACGGGCTTGTCGAAATCAATATTGTTTGTCAGTCAGAAGTTTAGCATCTGTAAGGTGACGGACTAGATCATAGTTTATTATGGTCGCTAATATTTGGGCGAAAAGTGGGAGGAGGCTAATGGGGCGATAATTTGGTTGGTCAGTTCTTTCGCCAGAGATCTTGAATACTGGTATCACAGAAGCAGTTTTCCAACAACCCAGAAAGCAAGATTCATTAAGGTATTTGTTGTAGATTTAAGAGAGAACTGGCGCTACTTCGGCTGAGCACTCATCGGGTCCACATGCTTCTGAATTATCAAGGTTTTTATGAAGCATGCCCCTGAGCAGGGGTGATTTTTATAGCGTCTAGCGTGGCATCTGTCCGCAAAAAAAGTCAGGCAGGGGTGGTTGGAATGGTCCAGTGTTGAGTTTGAGGCGAAACGACTGGGAAGCATAATAGCCTTTTTGATTGCTGAGCAAACAACCTCGTGATTATTGCTGAGTGTGGGAATTGTTGATTTCACATAATTTACTACACTGTTGTAGATTTTCCAGAAGTCAAGAGTTCCTAATTTTTGTTCTTCGATGCGTTTTTTAGTTGTTTCAGTAAACTCTCTTTTAGCTGTCGCTATTTCTTTCATAACGCTACTTCTAGCCTCTATATAATTCTTTCCGTTTTACCTGGACATATGTCGGTTAAATCTACGTTATGCATGTTGACTTTGAGCAATGGCAGTTGCGCAAGTCGAAGTAAACAACTGGATAGGGTGGGGCTATAAAAGTTCCGCATGGGAACATGTGCTTCAATTCCTGTTTTGAACCATTCATTTGTGCACTTTTCAGCAGGAAGAGAAAATATTTCCGCATGGGGCATCTGTAATAAGATCTATGACGGCTTCCCAGTCAGCCATTTTGTAATATCTCGTTGTTTTGAGCACTGTCTCTTCAGTTTTGTGTCAAGAGTTTAGGGCGATTTCGAGCGTTATCGCTGCATGAGCGGCGTTCCCGTGTGGACTACCAGCATTTCTTATACAATCATCGGGGACTGATGCCAGAAACAGATCTAGAAGTGATGCGTGTTGTTCTTCCTGGTCAGGGAAACGGGTTGGACACGTAAGCATTTGTGATAGGGAGTGAAATATAGCGAAGCTATGTGTTGTGCTGCCCGCTGCGTCTGTGTAAGTAGAGAGTTCAAGCCAGTTTTTTGGTGAACATTAAATTCACCAAATACAATTTACTATGGATTCCAGCAACTTACTCATGACACACAGGAGACTTATTTGTCTGTATTGAGAGAGCGATGACATATCACCTGAATTAAATACATAATGCTGAGATTTCCCAGTGTGCTGGAAGGCACTTCTCCTTAAGGCAATGCTCAACTGTTTTGTAACTATGGGGGCAAGTTCTGGTTGAAGCTTTTTTAACACTATAATTGGAATGCCGTCAGAGCCAGTTTCTGTACTGGAATCAAGGATCTTGATTAGCATGGCGAGCTCACACACAGATATGTGTATATTACCTAGCGTGATGTGTGTTATAGGAGGAAATACGGGGAGTTGCTGGCCTTCGTCGCATAGGGTAGAATTATCTTCAAGGTTCTTAGTAAATAGTTTAGCGTTGTCTGATGCTTACGAGATGACCTCGTCAATTGATAATGGTTGGGATAGAACGCACGCTTCTACTCAGTTTTTTGTTATTTGCCAAAACTGACGGAAACCAAGCCGCTTCTAAGCTACTTTGGATTTAACGAACTGAGCATATAGCTCTCTTGTATTTTTTTATTAGTCCTTTATAGTGGTTGTTAGCGGTCATGAAAGCGACTTTAGTCTCAGTTCATCTATTAAATTGGTAGTTATGGAAAAAGTGATTTCTGTGCGCGATAACCGCAACAAATTCTGGGGAGAAACATGACTGGCTGTTAGGTTTTTGTTGGAATGTTTTGGATTGTAGGAATCGGTCTTAGCCAACAAGTAACCATTGATTAAGATCTGGTACTATAGAGAACACATCCTTTTACACCTGGAAGGCAGATGTAGATTAGATATGAATGTACGGAAGCTATCACATTCAGGCATAGAGGATCGGTATATAGTAGGGTGGAAAGGCACGTCTGAAGACTTATTACATTTTATTTTTAGCTTAATATACCACGGAGTAGTCGGATGATCCCAGAGGATATAGAACGGAACATCATAACCATCGTTATCCTCGTCTGATATCAATTGAAATCACTAGGTCTTTAATGGAGAGACTCCATACTTCTGATTCCGACCTTTAATTTGAAATTGAACACATTTATCAAATCCGTTGCTAAGGTCACTGGAAAAAATGGTTGTGCATTCTACCGCTTCGGTAGCTATGTCACTCGCGACGCAATTCTATTTCTTTGTCGGAGCCAAATACGTCCAAGAATGGAGAACTGTTGATACATCTCGGCAGGGGCAGCTTGAACCAGCTTAGTAAAAGATCGAGAAAATAAAAATAAATACTAAGATTTAAACTGGGAACACGTTAGTCTGTGGAAATATAAAGGAATAAAGGTGATTCCCATTGATATTAGGATGTTTGACACATAAAAGCCACAATATAATTGCTTATTCAAAATGACAAACAAAATATTTTGCAAGGGGCAAAAGGTTTTCCTGTTTGTAACAGCGAAACGGTAAACGTATTTGTTAACTAATTATCCGAAGCTGAAATAATAGATTAAACCAATACATAAATAAATCTATATATCTATAAAAGTGATTTTTTGTATGTGTGTGTTCGTGTGTGTACATTTACTTACCAAACTACTACGTGAATTTTTAATCTACAGACTCGACATTTTACATAAGGGGTATTGAGATTTCGGGAAAAAATTGACCTTTGAACATTCTACCAAAATCCTCCGCGAATTTTGGTCTAAACACTTGAAATTATAGATGTAGTTTACGTGGGCAGGAATTTAACATTCAACTCAGTTTGAATCCAAAATTATGGTCGAAACAAACAAACCTTTACTTCTGTGGTCTATACCAAATTACAGATCCAATTTTTGGACTAAACATATCAAATGTTACATAACGTTAATTAAGACATAGAGCAAATTTTCTTCCATCGGCGTTTGACCATAAATTAGGCTGCATCGACGTCTAAAGTAAAACGAAATTACGTTTGCAGCTTCATTAACTCATTCGCCAACATAAGGTCAAAAAACTATATTATAGATATAGGCTACCTGGACATGAATCAAACGTTTTAATATATATATATATATATATATATATATATATATATATATATATATATATATATATATATATATATATACACATAAAGTTATGAACAGTACATAGAGTGACACGGAAAGCCGGGTTAACCTGCTAGTAAATCTATAAATACATAAGAAATAATAATAATAATAATAATAATAATAATAATAATAATAATAATAATAATAAATGCAAAAACCTCGAAACATGTGATTTCCATTGCAATTGACCATAACAAAAAGCCACTATAATGGTCTTATTTGATGATCAAGAGAACGTCTTTTCCAATTTTGCGAAAAATGTGCTGTTCGAAACCACAATTGTGTTAATACAGATTTAATGTCTAAAAGCAAAAGAATTGGACTATAAACATCTAAGGATTGAGGCTACTTTGTAGTAGTAGTAGTAGTAGTAGTAGTAGTAGTAATAATAATAATAATAATAATAATAATAATAATAATCGAAATATCTGAAACACGAAAAAGATAAATTAAAATCAGCGGAATTGCTGGAAAGTCACAACGAATACTAATAATAAACACAGCTTAAATATAAGGGAACCTTATTAATATAAGGATTGTTACACATGAGACACATGGTCGGGCCAGACAAGATACTCAGAGGCGAAACATGAACAAAATCTTACATTGGACTACAAACATTGAAGCTGCATATCAAAAAATATTTATCCCCATCCCCATCCCTCTCATTGCCCCATCACCGCCCTTAAAGAGTGATGCCAAGTAGTCGAGGAAAGTAAAATAGTACATATAGACCGCAGGACAAGTGCGAAAGAAACCTGGGACTTCGGGGAGCCTTATTGCTATTAAAATTCCAGTGGAAGCCAATGGCACGTGCAGCGTCAAATCAACGGTAAGTGGATATTGCGATAACGCAAATTCATTTGCAAATCTTATCGAAATAGTTGGAGAGTAATATAACTCTGTGGAGATGTGTTGCTACTCAGCTTCCAAGGAACACCACAGGTTGTGTTCAATGGTAGATTTTTGAAGACCTCTGTGAGAACTTGTAAGTCAATAATAATAATAATACCAGCAATAGTAACATTAGCAATAATAACCTGACTTGTTTTTCTCAAACCATTTATAATAGCCTAAACGAGTACAGATGAAAGATTCCGTAGAGATCGAATCTATATTGCTAATTGTAACACACATCAATTAAACCTTAGTCATGCCCCAAATCCTAATAGAAATTAATATAGTATATACACTACACAAATGACAGGCAGGATAGACCACGTTTATTTGCACCACTTCAAATTAAATAAAAGTGCAGATATCGAACACCATTGGTTAGTTTAATTAAGAATTCAGGGAACTTTCTTTACAACGTTAATTTAAATACTTTAATCTTAAACTAGGCCTTTATTAATTGAAAGTCTATACATTAAGTCTATACATTAAGTGCATGACTTTTCTACTCTGTACATAGTAAACTATAGATATAAGTTCCTCCTCCTAAACTAAATTAAAGTAAAGCTACAAAACTGAACTTATTTTCCAATGTAAACGTAAGAAAAAAATCAAATATAACACATTCGAAATGACTAAGGTTATTCTTTAGCTTGGGCAATAACTTCACTTAATACAAGCAGTTCAGGCCTGCTTTGCTCGGGCTCTACCTACTGTGCATAACCTTGTGCACGTATATACATATCCATATATATATATATATATATATATATATATATATATATATATATATATATATATATATATATACATATATATATATATATATATATATATATATATATATATATATATATATATATATATATATATATACTCTTTATATACCCCAAACAAATTATGGGCGACTTTCTAAAATAAACAAACAATCGAGCTTCGCGGCGAAGCCAATATTAACCTAATCTATCGTTTGAAAACCAACAACAACACCACATCTCTCTCTCTTTCTCTCTTTCTCTCTCTCTCACTCTCTCTCTCTCTATATATATATATAAATATATATATATATATATATATATATGTGTGTGTGTGTGTGTGTGTGTTTACATAAACGTTTGAATAATCAACTGGGGATCTAATTTAAATTTAGATCTGATTACCTACATTAAACAGCAGACTTAAAATTGGCGTAGAGTCTGCAATGGTATACTTTCTCAACTATGAACTTTTGTCAGCGAAATTCTTGCCCCCAAACTGAGCATTGTTTAATGTAAACTATCAAATACTTTGACTTTAAATTGGATTAATAGTTTGCTCTATATCTTAAAGGTCACCCCTTTTTGACCTTAAACTCATTAGCAGTCACTTTTCGCCCAAACACCGATTAAAAAGCTTGCCCTCTGTCTGAAGACCCTCCTGTAAAATTTCTAATGGTTGGACCAAATTTTGTTCGAGTAATTTGGTAGACACCGAAGAGGTCTTTAAAAACAATTACCGCAATTTTGACTCCCTTACCTTTAACGTTTTTGACTGAAATTGGATTAAATGTTTTAATCCATGTCTATGCAAGCTACATTTAAAATTTAAGGTGTTTAGGCCCAAAATAGGCGGAAGAGTTTACTAGAGTGTTTAAAGGTAAAATCGTTCAACTTTGACCGCATTGACTACATCATTTTTGGCTCAAATCTGACTTTGAATTGTTTCCCCATCTCAGTACACGTTATGTAAAATCTTGGGTTTGTAGACTGACAATTGGCGGAGTAGTGTGGTAGGGAATGGTGCGCACACAGACACACAACCATACACACACACAGACAAGTCCAGTTATATATACAGATGAGCGATGTCTTCTGTTTCTCTTCATAACTTGCTGTAAGATATAATATTATGCTGGAAACAAGGCTTTTCGTTATATCTATGTATATGTATGTTTCTGTGTGTTTACGTAAGTTGTGAGTATATGTACGTGCATATATGTCTCTACATGTAAGCGTATATATGTATGTATATATATATGCATTTATATATGTATGTATGCTTCTAAGTCTGTGTATAATTACATCTGTTTGAGTCCGCAAAGGGCGTTAGTGAGTTTTATTCTCATGTCTCATTCTTATAATATATTATTTATTTTTATTTTTCATATATACGTGTATATGCATTTACATATTTGTAGATGTATATATGTCTATACGAAAAATGATAATTTCCATTACATTAGAAAACAATAATTTATGATTATAAATCTTTTTAAATATTTTAACTCCCCTCCAAATGTAAAATAAATGAATTTGAATTATCATTTTCGCAGTATTATGTTTCTGTCTGGGTTCTCAACTGACCTATATCGATCTGTTCTAAAATATTTACTACAATTTTCTCAATCCGCCACCTTCTCTAATTCTTACTTACTCTTTCTCTCGACTATGTGTATTATTTGTTCCCTCCTCGTGTTTCGTCTTCGTACTATTCTTTCTTCATTTAATATTTTTTCTCCTTATTTTCAATCTTTTCCTTTCTTTTCATTATCTCGTTTATTTCATGTATAATTTCAATCTCGTATTGCTATTCTTTGAATCACTACTTTAAATCCTTCATTTGCCGTACTAAAAATACTGTTTCTTTTTATTTTTAACTTGATCTTACCTTCTCCATGGTCTGATTTTTTTTTTTTTTTGCTGGAAGCTTTGATATGCCGTTGACGTCTATAATAAAGTTTATTATACTCATTGTTTTATCTTCTTAATTCATGGCTTTTAACAGTATCTTTTTTTCTCCCTTTATCACTTTTTATTCTATCATAAGAATTTTGAAACCTAATAATATTCCACTTACAGTTTATTAATATTTTTATTCAAGTATGATACATTTCATATTCGTATTTTCTTAAAATGCATTGATCTGCAAAATGTATTGTATATTTTACACACCTCTGTTCTCTGATGGAGAGAATTGTCTGTTTCCGAAACTTTGGAGAACAATTAAATTTATTTGTCCTCCTCGTCAGATATTTAAAATTGTGTATACATTGTTTACATGTAAAGCATGATTTATTTGAAAATTTTAATAAATGTTCAATAATAAAATTTCTCTCTCTCTCTCTCTCTCTATATATATATATATATTTATATTAGATATATAAATATTTATATATATATATATTATATAATATATATTTGTATATTATATATACATGCATCTATGACTAATATATATATATATATATATATATATATATATATATATATATATGTATTTCTGAGAAATATGACTGAAGTAAAATGAGACAAAAAGTGAATATATACATACATATATATATATATATATATATATATATATATATATATATATATATATATATATATATAGCCTAGAAGATAACATGTACAATTATGGAAATTAAAAATTACGTCTTCGAAATAACAAACAACGGCTATTACCGTGAATAAAAATGTGTGTTGTAGCGAGATTTGGTTCTGTAATACATGTTTGAGAACATTATATTTTTCTTTGAGGTGCAGAATATTATCACATGTTTAAATGATATTTTATTATAAAAATGTAATTACGTTCTATAGGTTTTTTTTTTACTGTAAAACATATAATAATTTCTCGGAACCGAATAAAGCGCGTTACGTCGTTTCTTACGTGTAATTTGAATTCAATATCATTTCGCTCTATGCTCCATGAATTATTTTTGTTTGATTTATCATATTAAAAAGAATAACCATCACCCGCAATCATATTGTTAGAGAATGGATCGAGAGAGATGGTATGCCTAAAATACATGTACCACACACACACACACAGAACGGCATATCAACATATCATTTAATAGACTTGACCACTAGCCGATCACACAACGTTACTCCTGATTAGACGATCACACACGATCCCCTTTATTGTACAACAACACACCAATATTAGCCATTTAAATACCAATGGCACGTCGTGAGCATGTAAGCAAAAGATTTCGTTAATATGCAAATTTTCGGTTTCGTAATATTTTTGTTAAGAATGTCTTTGATCTTTGATAATAATTTAAAATTCGAACACAGTATTTCTTGCATATCGCTAAATAAAAATACTTATTGCGGAACTGTTGTATGGAGTGGTGTTCAATTTTCTTGCGTTCTGTGTTGAAAACTCCCCTTTCAATAAATGTGATGTATTATGTTTTGACTAGAATCTGATTCATGCAATGTATGCCAGTCTTGAACGGAATAAAAATAAATTGAATACCACGCATATATTTCCCTAAAGAGAGCATAAAATATGATTTGAAAACGAACCGAATATATCGAAAGTCACATTTGATTAATAAGGCGAAAGATATTGAATCGCTTATATGCAGCGTTACCGAATATTTGACGTCGCTAGTGTTTAAAAAGTCATATTTTCTCGAGGGTAATTAGTGGAAAAATGAAACAATAATTTTGGATTGCCAATTAAAATAATATTTGAACAATACATTTCGGCCTCAGCCTATATGCATTCTTATAGGAATCCAGCTTGATGTTTAATGTTTTACACATTTAACACATGTATTTTAGAATTAAAAGATCATGATTTGGAGTTTCTATAAGAAAACATTTGCACAGAGATTTGTAAATTTTATTAATCTATATTATAGCTATCTGTATGTACGATGATCGAAATAACGTGCTTTCTATCACGATGTATGCATAGAAATATATGTGTTTGTGCATATGTAAACATATATATATATATTTATATATATATATATATATATTCATTTATGTATATATTTATATATATATATATTGTATATTCCCTCCATATAGCACAACATTGTACCATTTATGAATTGAGGTAGTTATCGTGGCAAAAAAAAATTATACCTTGTTACCCCAAGTGCCAACATATAAAACTTCACTTCTGCCCACTGCCCTCGCTTATAAATTAAATCTAACAAACGGCACCAAATAGTTATCTACTGACCCCTGTATTATTCTGCATTACCTTGCGTAGGCTTAATTCCGACCTCCGCCAATCCAGGAATCAGAACTTCAACCCCCGATTTAATAAGTTTTATGACTATCAGTAACTAGAAAAGTACTTGTTAATGATATAATAATTGTTTAATAATATAAAAAGATATCCATCATTTTGCCAGAAACATTCTGATATTATACTATGAAGCAGCACAAATATAATGTTACAGAGTCTTAGCCTTGTACGACAGCTAAGTCTCTATCTCGGTTCAAAATGTTGAGATCCAGCAACAAGCAAGAGCAAGATAGCCAACAACAAATTCAACTGCAGACCAGCTTAATGCGGGTACTGCTCTTCCGCTTTATGTTTTTTTAATCAGAGATTTACTTCTCCTAGAAAGGTTGCCTTCACCACGGCTTACGGGAGTCCCCTTTACGCCAATACACATATACACACACACAAATATACACGGTGCTAGTTGGCCGATGACGCAGAAAAAGAGTTCATTCGCCCTTTGTAAGGTCTTGTTTTTAATCCTTCAGGGAGACTAGCCGCCCTCCTTACCAAACAAGTCTAGTGGGAGAACCAGTTTAGTCGCCGGTGACCCGATTATGAGGCAGGTAGTACTGGGTTACATGGTTCCGGTAGAATATGATATGACCTGACATATATACATACATACATACACACATACATATATACATTGATGCATTCATGCATACATACAGGGATGCAAACGGACAGGTCAGATTTATATTATAGATGGTTGAATTATTGCATCTGTATAATTTGGAGTTACAACATATACCTTCTAAAGATCAAGAGATAGAATTTATAGCGTTTTGCATTTGTATTCTTTCATACGTATGCAGTAATGATAACCTCTATTTTTGCTTTGATCAGGATTGTTTACAATTTACTAAACATAAGCGCTGTGTGGAAAACTGGTATGCTCAAATTTCTGATTCCGTATTATTATATTTGTCGATAATAATATCCCCGATTAAATACGATTCTCTTTCGTAGAGTATTCATACTATTGTTACTACGCTTTGAATACACATCTTTTGTGAAGTGTAATTGCCGAATAATTTAAAAAACAGTAGTTATACCAATGTGTGTCATATTTTATTATTATTTTCTAATGTAAAATATTTTACAAGTATAATACACTATACTATATATTCATAAATGGGAGCAACAGAACATACTTTAAATATTTGACGAAATTCCCTATAATTTGTCTTGCGTCTTACGTATACTAATGAGTGTATTTTGATGAATAAATGATTATCTGACACGTATTAGTAACGTCAAATCTGACCACTTTTTCTTGTTCAAACTTCGGACATATTTTCCTACAATTTGCACTATCGAAAAAGAATATCTGCTTCTCTCACAAGCAATACACTATTACAGAGTACAAGTTTTAATTTATTACTTGAATATGGGAGCTCGTATCTCACCGTTTAAAGGAGACTGCAATGAAATAGTTTAACTTTGAAACAATGACTCCTAGCGTACCTCGTTTTAAAAAAATTAGATACATGGGGAAATAATTCTCAAATTTTATAAAACATCAATGTTTATTCGCTGTACAGAGTTTTCATTCGTACATTTGAAGGTTGTGAATAAAGTGAATCACGCTTCTACATTAATTAGTTTAAACACATGAGAAGTAAAATATATACACATTCATCACATAAGATCGGACGTAAAACTAACGTAAAGTTTGATTTTCCCAAAATGTTTAGAAGAATTCTTCATGTCGTAATATTTTTGCTTAAGTTTCCAGAAATCGATTAACATTTTACATTATGTGTATATATGTGAATTTTATTTTTATACCAATAATTATTGTTTCTAGAGAGAGTATTAAAGACGATATGTGTGTGGCTTCAGTAAAAAATAAAAATAGCTTATTTCATTAGTTTCACATTATTAGTTTTGTTTTGCATCTATTTCCCTGGAATATATTCTGTTAAAGTTTTAGTACATGTTAACGTTAATTGAATGTATCCCGACTCATATAATGAACCACAAAATTGCATATATATATATATATATATATATATATATATATATATATATATATATATATATATATATATATATGTTCCTCTATATATATATATATATATATATATATATATATATATATATATATATATATATGTTATATTTCCATACATACAGAAAAAAACCCGAGCTGTTATTACTTCTGACACTAATGCGACAAGAAAGAAAAACAATTTCACGCAATCCTGTCAACGTTTTTTTTTTCAATCATTTATCTGTGGGCTAAAATACTACCGATTTTTTACTAGCACTATTATTAATGCTACTATTGATAATACACCTTTTATCGAGTTACAAAAAACTGTTTTTAAAAATTCATATATATATATATATATATATATATGCTTAGTTCTTTGCAAATTCATAGGTCCATTACATTTTCCCGTTTTTGAAATATTAATAAAGTTTATCGTAAAAACTGTAATTGCAGCATCAAGATCAGCATTATCTCATTTTCCCATTTTTTTTTCTGCCGCAAACAGCTTAGGAAAAGTGATGCCTAATCAGCCTATAATTCTTGCTTCGTGTAGAAATTTTATAAATAACATCGCCATTTTTCTCATATGTAAATGTAACGTCGATGTACTGCTGCAAAAATTGCATGGTCTTTTTACATGGAAATTAAAAATGGTTCAGCCACAGAAAAGTCGAGACCTTTAGTAAATTATAGCCCCTGGCTAGGTGAATCTGTTTTAAAAAATGGAAGACACAGTTTCTATAATAAGAGGGATTCGAGTTAAACACCTTGGACGTATCATAAGAAATTGCAGAAGGACTAGAGGATGACCTCCGATCCGTAGCGGAATGGGGGCATAAATGGTTGGTCACATTCAATGCTGCCAATAATAAAATCGTTTCCTTCAATAATTACAAGACACCTTCTCTACCGCCAATAGCATTGGCCAATGACTCTTTACCTGAAAGTACATCTTTAAACTCCTCGGCCTAACACTCTCAGGAAACATGAGTTGGAACAATTGAATCAAGAGTATCGCCAGGACCGCTGCGAAGAAGGTAGGTTCTCTCTACCGTGATAGAAAGATACTAACGCCCGAAAGTATCATATATCTCTTTACCGCCACCATTTACCCATGTATGAGGTATTGTTGTCATATTTGGGCTGGTGTATCTACGACTAGTCTCTCGCTCATAGACAAAGTTCAAAAGAGAGTCACCAATCTGATAGGTCCTGAACTGTCATCTAAACTTCAGCCTCTGTCCCATCGACGAAATGTTGCACCCCTCTGCCTTTTCTACAAGTACTTTAATGGTGAAATCTCTGACGAACTACAAGCACTTGTCCCCCCCTCAACGTAAATACCCCCGACAAACCCGACCAGCAGATACATCCCACACCTTCACAGTAGAAATCCCTGGATGTAAGAGAGCCTTCTACTCCAGTAGTTTCTTCCCCAGGACAGCTAGACTTGAGAATTCCCTGCCGGGTCCCTGCTTCCCCAGCTGTACTGGCATGCAGAAGTTTAAGTGCAACGTCAACCGACATCTTTCTACCCAGCTCCCGACACAGTACTCCTGATGCCCATGTCCCTCATAGTAGTCCTCTATAACAAAGTGGCAATATGCCTGGTTTGGGGTGAAAATGTTACAATAATTTTAAAAAATTATTAAATCCTTTTAACTGACAGAGATTGGAGTACAGAATTGAAGGAATGTATATTACAAGCTCTACCGAAAAAAATGAAGCCTTGCTGTAACTAACATTATCTGCTCGTGTTCTGTGGCCGTTGCAGATGTATGGGAGTGCATTATCTCTCGTTTAACGAATTGAACAGTTTTGTATTATGTAACTGAGATTGAGTTGTCCTTTATATTTCGGAAATAAGTTATATATATATATATATATATATATATATATATATATATATATATAAATACAGGGTAGGCCAAAATAAGGGTCCTATTTTTAAAAAATTCATAAATTCATGTAAGTTTTAAGAAGTGTTTTTCGGCCAAAATTTGTTTTGTTTATTTCAAAAAAATCTCGGAAGGGTCAGTCTACACACACATAAAGTTTGGTGAGTTTAACTTTTATTTTGTGGAAGTTATTCAGATTTAAAGATAGGACCCTTATTTTGGCCCACCCTATATATATATATATATATATATATATATATATATATATATATATATATATATATATATAACTTATTTCCGAAATGCTCTACATATGGTCGACTACTCAATGTCAGCAACATTCAACGATGAGGATAGACTGCATAAGATCAGCTTTTTTCTTGGAAACTTGGTCGAGTTCCCAAACTCTATATGCTATCTATATGTCCACACTCGTTTTAAATATACGCATTGCGACATAGGAAGATGTGGACACAGTCGGCGTGTTGTGGTTATGTGTTTTACAAGGCGGTGTAATTATTTATATATGTATTTGAATATAAAATAAGAGACCGCTACTCGAGTATTTCCTCGTCCAGACAAGGCATATATCATCTTCTAAAAGGTATAACGTGTTGTAACCAAAATTTTGAAAACTGCGGAAGTAATCACTCCCTGCCAGTAGTAGAAAGTACCTGTCGTATTTTGTTCATATCCATAGTATACTCATTAATAAACCAGTTCTCACATTAATTGAAAAATTATACTAAACAAATCATTACTTGAACTACGACCAGTCAATTTCCCTTTATCGATAATCACAGCATATTTTTGGTTGCAATTAAAACAAGAACGAAAAAAATATTAAGACCTTTTTCAGAAGAGATCGGAAACAAGTGAGAAATTAGGTTAGGCAAAATTTTTATGACTCTAAATTCGTTTACTTGAATTACTTAAAATAAATTACTAATCGATATTTAATAATTATTCTACGCTGTACAATTAAATGTACTATACTGTGTATGAATCGGTATATTTATAATATATAGCCTTTTTTTTCGCGCGTTATACAATCAAGTTTACATACCCATTTCCGTATGCCACATGTGAGATAATTAAGAAGTGCAGTTTTCAATTGCATATGTACATAAATATTTATATATATGTATATATAACCATAAATATATAATATATAAGCATGAAATTTTGGAATTATTTAACAGAGAATTGTGATTCAAATGATTATATGTGCACACACATAGAGATATACGTGTAAATTTCTGTCTGATAGAAAAGGAAAGAGAGAAAAGAAGAAGAAAGACAAATTAATAGCGGATATGCAAAATGGACAACGCAACCGTAAGTATATAAGTATTAAAGCGAACTACAGTGTGGCAGATGCACAATAGATACTTCATCACGAAATGTCACCGGCATTAAAGTGCGATGTGAAGACAGGAAGGAGTGTTTGGTTACACATTGACTCCGAATAATATTCCTTGCTGTTCTCAGCAAGTTGTCTCTGAAGAAAATCGACGCCGATGTGCCGGCGATAACGGAGAACCATAGATTAGATTTTGTTGCGATGTGTCCAACACAGACTTGCTAATATTGCCCAAACTGAATAAGGTATAATGTCGGTAGCTCATAGTATTCACGTTGCATTTTAATTCACGCCAGCAGTTTAGTCAGCTTAGCAGTTAAACGTCATATATATATATATATATATATATATATATATATATATATATATATATATACATATTTGTGTGTGTATGTATACACCCCCCGCACCCACCCACCCACACACACACACACACAAACACACACACACAAATATATATATATATATATATATATATATATATATATATATATATTAGGTTGGTGCAAAAGCAATATCGTTTTCTCACATATGTTACTTTTATACATGATTTTATAATTAATCTATTGATAAATAGATGCATATAGATTTGTTATATATAAGTTTTAAGCGCGTTGTTCGCTCAAATGAACTGTGTCATGTGTCACCGCATTCAATCCCCTTATTCATATTCTGCAGCCTTTTAGACAACATTGGAAAAATTCAAATCCGCACGATTTTCTTTATCTAGTTCAAGTTGGGTCCGAAAACCTGACGAGAAAGCTCAGGATATCAATGAGGCGTTAGGCGCTGAAACTAAACGCGTAGCAGAAGTTGTTCGAGAAATTTCGCAGTTGTAACTCAAAGATGAAAACGGTCGCTGACGGTCGACTGCCGTTGATAACGAAAATTTTAAGCCTTAATTGAAACCGAACCGCGCACACCCACAAAAAAGAGAACATAAATGAAAATTAATTTTCGATTGAATACTCGAAAACACAATTTAGCAAGTATTTTTGTTTCTGCGGAGTTCCAAAGTATCCTATTCTTGCTTTTCTTCTCATTTTCTAATAAAGCAAACGAGGGAAAATGACATGTTGATTTTAATTCCATCTTATTCTCGAATCCACTCAACTGGTGATCAACCTACTTTTAGACTACTGCACTATCCGCAAAAACAATTTGTATAAATGATTATTTTAAATTTCGGATATTTTTGCACCATTTTTAAAAGAATATGCATGTCTTCGCAATTTATGACGATAATAAATCGTGGTTTCGTTTAATGCTGTGACCAGAAAATTCTAGCATTGCTACAAATATAATTAGATGTTCTTTTTCTGACCTCGGACGAGAAGAATAGCATAATAGTATTCTTTGAAATGACTGTCTAACTTGTTTTTAGAGTATTCAGTCGAACAATAAATTTGATTGTAAAGTTACCGTTTTAATTTTTCTCTCTGATAATAAGCTCTACTTTATGTGTATTGAACGGTTTTATTTGGTTGGGATTAAAATTTCTATATATGAATACTGGTATTTATATTAGATTTAAATCTCTCATTGCTTATATCAGCAACACACTGCTACTTTTTCTGGTTTCGTTTTTTTTTACACAGTGGTCACCACTTATCAAGGCCCGGAAGCCACTCAGGGATAAGGGTTGTACCTTTCAAGAACGATTTAATAATCATATAGGATAATTCAGAATACTACACGTCAACAATATTATGAAAACAACATCATTAGCAAATTGAATTAGCGGATAAAGATAATATAACATTGAATATAGCTTTAAATGCTCGATATTGGATAGGTCCAGTAAATACTCAACAAACAAGTCGGGTCGATGTAACCTTTGCAACCTTGAAGCGTATTATATAATAATATCTAAAGAAAACCTTCTTAACAAACGTCAGGAAGTAATTCAAAATTGTTTGCATAACTCAAAACATGCATTATCGCGATTAAAACTAGATTAGTAAAATTATTAAATTGAAATGGAATTAAAATACGTAGCAAGTAAAGTTAATTTTATTTATTGTGGCTAACATGTAAATAAATAATTTTGAGAATAAAACTAAATATAATACATTTAAAGTAATAATAAAGGTAAGGTGCATAACTAAATGTAAATTAAATATAACAATGCATTTAAGTGTAATGTAATCAGTAAATAAAAAGGGAAGGTTATGGATGTTTAGCTTTTACTATGTAGCATAAATTCCAATTATCATGTTTAATAATCTTAATAGTATTACATTCTATAATAGTAAATTTTAATTAGATGTAATAAGTAACAAACGAACGTAAATAAAATATGATTTTGAAATATATATATATATATATATATATATATATATATATTGTGTACAGAAAGTCGTTAGTTGAGACAGATCATTCTTACCCTCGGTTTCACGCCCGATAATAAGACCCGCCTAAGGTATCCTTATCAAGCTCTCTTCAGCTTAAATAAAATTAATATAAATACGCTGTTCCAATTTGGATTTTCCTTTTAATTGAGCACTCTGCTGGAATTCTTTTAAAAAAAAAAACTAATCATATATATATATATATATATATATATATATATATATATATATATATATAAATCACAACTTTATAATATATAAGAATCGAACTTAAATAAAACATGATTTTCAAATATATATATATATTGATGTATATATGTATGTGTATGTGCATGTATATATATGTGTATGTATTTATATGCATATGTTTATGTATGTATACATATACATATATATGTAACTACCCTAATAACATCATTGCAAGTAGTTCTATATGAATGTACATATTTTATATCAATATAATTAGCTAATAAAAATAATCAAAATAAATAAACTTTATAATCTGCTAACATAGAGCTAATGAACTTAGATAATGATAACATATAAGTTAGCAAAATATATCAAAATTAATATGTAATATGAGCAATGAAGATAAGTATTGCACATATAATATTTTAATGTAGAGTGATAAAAAATAAAAAGGAAAAAATAAATAAAAGGAAATAAAAGAGAGTACATTTATATTATACAATTAGAAGTGGAGGAAGAATTAAATATTAAATTAGTATATGGAATAGAAATGGATTATACAAGTATTACTTAGATTAATTGCAATGTTTATAGATGGTACAGATGTGTGTGTTACGTAAGGTAATTTATAGATTAGAAGAAAAAAATAAATAGCAATAAGCATAAAATTAAACATGTATTCATAATAATCAGACTCTAACTCTTTATCTAAAAATAAAATGTATATGAGGCAACAAGTGATTAACAATTGATTGATAAGTGGTTTCAAATGTATAAACCAAATGCTTAATTGTTAGAATGAACGTAAAAAGCAATGTTATGGTTACAATAACATAATTATAATAAGAGATATATCTTGTAAATCTACTAAGACAAGCTATATAATTTTCATATATATATATATATATATATATATATATATATATATATATATACTCATTAGATTAACGTCTATGACTTCATTTCGGAAATATTAGTTAATTATAATTTTAAAAAATTAAATAAATAAAAAATAAAAAGAATGTAATTAAAGTACATAGGGAAGTGAGGTCTAAAGATCTGGGTTGGAAATTTTTTAGGGCAAAACAATATCTATGTTATAGAGGGGTTTCATTGAGAGAGTTTTAAGAGAGTTTTATTGAGAGTTCGTCATATTACAAGTGATGATGTATCTTAGAGAGAGGGATGTTGTTGTAAGAGATTGTTCGTTCCGTGTTCGTGTTATGAAGGGATTAATATATATATTAAAAATGTTCATTCTTAGACGTGTAGAAGAAGAAAGCTATTTCAGTGAGGAGATAGTCTTCAGTCAGTCTTAGTATAGATATGAGATGTAGATTCACATTGTGGATATGAGATATGTATTTCATGACATTTTATAACACAGGCATATAGACATATAATAACAATTCACTTTACCTTTTTGTAGAATGACAACACAAGACGACGTTTTACAAAAACATGATGGTTTATTTCTTCACGGCCGGCCGTGGTTTTCATCACCAAGAATTCAAAGCTTCACATATTAAGTTTCGAATACCGTCTCGCTTCTAGACGTTCGAATTCCAAACTGGACTGTCGTCTCTCTCTCTCTCTCTCTCAAAACCCCCCTGCTTCTATCTGCTTAACTCTAAAGTTTTTCTAACTATCTCTAGAACTTTCTATGTTAAAACATGTGTTTTTTCACGTGTTCTGGACATGCGTGCCCAAAACTTTTCCTTTTTTTTACAAAAGGAATTTAACATACACTCAGTAACCTATTATTTTTTCCAATATGTTAAAAGCATTTTCTTATAGCTGCATTCTTTCAATTAAATTTTCATAACAAAATTGACAGCGCACATTCTTTTCTTGAAATATTTCATCTCTATTCTAAACAATCGTTTGCTTTACATTCCTTTTTCTAATTCTCACACGTAATCTATTTCTAAACCTACAATACGTGGTTCGAATTTCGTCTATTGCTATTTCATTTGCATTTTAACTAAACCTCTCTATTTTTATACTTACATGAAAAGGGGGCAGCCCTTATCATATAACATTCATAAATCTAATTGACTTGAATTTTAATTACATCAAGGGAGCATAGAGCCTGATCCTAGACCCAATTTTTCTTGTGCAATTTGAGCAGATAAAGGTAGTGGTGGTGGGGTCAGGTGGGGTGTGTCTGGTTGATAATCTGTCCTTCCTGTGCTTGCGTTTATCCTCAGCAGCTTGATTAGGTCACTGCTATAAAGCGCAGCACATTCGTGAACAGCGCTCTTCCAAGCGAACCTGCTCCAAGCCACGTCCTTCCATGTCTCAAGGTCCATGTGAAACCGCTTTAAATTTACTTTGATGTTGTCCTTATACCTTATCTTTTTGCCACCCTTGGCACGCTTTCCCTGAACAAGCCGAGAGTAGAAAATCTGTTTTGTGAGGCGGAGATCCGGCATTCTGGCAACATGACCAGTCCAATCGAGCTGGCGTTGAGCAACAGTAGCGGTGATAGTAGGGATGTCAGCTTCACTCAGGACGCCGGTGTTGGTGCGTCGGTTCTTCCAACTAATTCTATGGGTTTTCCGGAGGCATCTTTGGTGGTACGTCCCCGGGTTTGTTACGTGTCCCCCTTATGTGGTCCAGGTCTCCGATCCATAGAGAAGAGTGGGCAGCAAGACAGCTCTGTATACCATGATTTTGTTCTTTGCCAGACGGTCACGGTTCTCAAATACTCTCTTCCTTTTCCTTGAGCAAGCCCCACTGGCACAGCTGAGACGGTGTTATATTTCATCAGCTATGTTGGTTTTTGATGATAGGATGCGGCCTAGGTATGGAAAGTGGGTAAGATTTTCCAGTTTTGCGTTGTCTATGGAGATGTTTGGTGGTAAGACTGGTGTAATGTTTGGTGGGGATTGGTCACTGAGTGGCTTCCGGGCTTTGATAAGTGGTGATCAATGTGTAAAAAAAAAAGTTTATTTCAGAAGATTTGCCCCAAGGAGATGACTCTGCCGTCCTTTATTAAATTAATTTAATTATGGACAATTACGATATAAAAGAATTTTCAGATTATTCTAAACTTAACAAAACATAAGTATAGTTCTTTAAGTGTATGATATTAAACATTATATTTGTAAGGATTTATGTATTTGTTTGTAATATCTAATAGATTTAAATTATGTATAAACTTCAAGCCGGATAAATTGTTTAGTTACGGTAGCTGACTAAAATATCAACTTTTTGTAGCTTAGTATAGTTCCATATATGCAAACATGTATAATAGTTTATGATTTGCTGATATTATTTTCACAAGCATGCATACAATGAGCCAATTAATACATTTACTATTTATTAAAGAGAACATTTTGGTAGAACACTCATAAATTAATTGAAAGTGTTAGTACGAATAGTTGTTTTTTTTGTAATTAGTGTTCGTATATACAAGGATGTATAATAGTTCATGATTTTGTGACTATGGTTTTAAAAAAGTATGCATACATAACTTAGAAGTAATAAATTTACTAATTATTAAATAGAACATTTTGGTAGAAGATTCATTAATTGATTAAACATGTTAGTCCGAATAGCTGATTTTAATCAATATGGCGTAATAGAAAATATATAAATGTAATTGCAACTTCTCTTCCAATTTTTTGATTTTCACCATGTCAAATCACATTTCAATTCCTTTTGACGTATTGATTGTTGCATTTTCTTCTGATGAGTTAAGTGCATAATTGATTCACTAATTCATAAAATAATTAAGTGATTGATTTGGTGCTACGAAACAGATACTTTCAAGAATTATATAAATCAACTGATTTCAAAGAATATTTATAAGATGGAATATACTTTTTTATTTATTCTATATAATCACATTTAGCTTCTTATGAGAGGATTGATATATGAGAACATATATTTATGATGAAATATATATAAATATATATATATATTCGTTTTTCCTTGATATATATGTATATATTATATACATACACACACACACACATATATATATGTATATATATATATATAATCAACTATAACATAAAAGTATAGCTAATAAAGTTGGTTAAATCGTATTACATGTATGATTTAACTGTTCTCTGGAACCCATAGTGATGTACGTGTAGGGAGCTTCACCTGATTTTCCGCACTGAATTTCTTTAGAACACATTGTATAGTGTAATACATTGTAAAGAATTATTTTATTTTTATGTGTTGCTAAAAAAATAGCTTAAATTAATATTTAAAACACAAGCGTTTATAGAGCAAGTGTGATGTGTCTGTTTTGTTTTAAACAGAAACGTATATTTCGAATAGGCACCTATTTAATGAAAGAGATAGCAGTTGATATTAAACATTGAGCGTTTCTAGTGCGATTATAAAAAACATTTTGAATGCTACTGTGATGGCAACATGTGTGCGGTAAATATTGACATTAACAGTAATGTTTTTTTTTTTCAATTACTTAATTTTACTTAAAAAAAGGCATTCAAATAAAAAAAACTGATCTTAAAATACTTAGATATCCATAAAACGCATCACTGTAAAATTTCGAGATATTGGTTCAGATGATTCTTATTTCATAGGGAACAAGGTTTTAATATTTAGCAAAAAAGACAAGGTGTGTTTTCTATATACTTACAGATTATAGACTTTTGAAAGAGATACTCCGTATCTGAATTTATTATGGTGATTGAAGTTATACGAGGATCGTGAAATAAGTAATGCCCCAAACAAACTTCCCATAGAAGTAGAGCATCGAAACTTGGCACAATTATTCCTCTTTCTCTACATAGGAACATCCCCGAGTTATGCATTTCTCCCATCGTTTAATGCAGCTCTGGAAACCGTTTTTGTAGAACACCAAAGGTTGGTTTCCCAACCACGACGTGACTTAAAAAATCAAGGCTGGATCACTTGGGAAAAGCTTTCCTTTCAAAAACAAATTCATGGCTGGGAAGAGGTGAAAGTCAGAGGGTACCAATCAGTAGAGTAGGGAGGATGGGGAGTTTTCATAACCACACGTCCGTACTTCTGATCTGGCGGCATGCTAGATGTGGACCGGGGCGTTGCCCTGCAGGAAGAAAGTAACTTTGCTGATCTTGCCCCGCCTTTTAATTTTGAAAGTTTGCCTTAATGTCCTCAAAAGTGATACATAATAGGATCCTGTAATTGTGGTACCCTTTGCTAGGAATTCTGTCATCACTACTCTGTTCTGGTCCCAGAAGACTGTGAGCATGAACTTGCCAGCGGAGGGTTGCACGCTTGCCTTCTTGGAGGTGATGAGTTCAAGTGCTTCCACTGCATTGGCTAGGCTTTGGTTTCTGGACCATAGGACTGGACTAACGTTTCATCCTATGCAATCAGTCTTTTAAAAATTTACATACGACCAAAACTTAATTTTCACAATCCTTGACAACAACCTCCTTGTGACGAGGAATACTTGATATTATAATTGCAAAATTTGCTTTGATATAATTTTTCGCTGTTCCTTTCATATCGTCTGAAGAGGTATCTAGTTACTGGTAACCATCTGACTAATACACGTGTAGCAACATATTACTGATCATGTTGAACAAAGAAAAACCTATACTCTGCTCTACTTCGATATTGACCACGCTTGTATAAACCTCGGTACTCTTCATTATTTACTTAACATCTTAAAAACAACATCGCTAAGTCATATATATATATATATATATATATATATATATATATATATATATATATATATATATATATATATACATATATATATGAAGCTGAATATCAGTCTGTGTGTCTGTACACAAATATGTTCTAATTATGATTTACTATCATACTAATCCGAAAACATACATACACAGAAGTGTCAAGGAGCAAAATGGATATGTAACATTTGAATTTTTTATAACAACTCCCTCCCCTCCGTGGTGCCTAACCCACCACCTAGCCACATTCAGGCAATCTGGGAAACACCCGCTAGTATATATATATATATATATATATATATATATATACATATATATATATATATATATATATATATATATGTATATATATATAATTAGTCTTTTTTGGAAAAAAGTAATCAAGTAGAGTGCTCGATTATAAGGAAAATGATGGTCACTGGCTCACTTATTATGATTATAAGAATAAAAAATTAAATTGGGGAAGAAATGATTGACGTGTGAATCGCAAAAGGAATGTGAAAACAGAAGATATATGTAAGTATTATTTTGGGGTTTTGAATAAACAAATAACTAGCTGTGGACATTAGGTTGGTCTGAGACACGTAATTAGGTGACGTAAGAGAACACGTGATGTAGTTAATTTGGAGAGATTGAGAGCGTTGAGGATTGGCCACGATAGCGAACAGGGGTGGACAGAAAGCTAGGGAGCAATCTGTAAGAATAAAAAATGTAGACAAACTGCAGATACTGTGAAAACCATTTGAGACAACTGTAATAAATTTATATTATAACAATATAAAGTGTTGTTTTAATGGTTTCACAAATAAGAACGGATGTATCAATAGGATGGTGTTGATCGCTTCATGGTTCGTCACGGAACAGCGGGAAGATACAGAAACAGTCTCGAGCAAAAAAGGTATGACGAATATATTATTCTTCCTATATATCAACTGTAAAAATATCCCGTGAGATAAGTCTGATACAACATGACTCAATTTACACGTAATAGCATGTCCTACTGGCTAAACAACATACATACGATTTATACGTTTATTATCTGTCTGTTAAAAGAACAATATCTTACATCCAATACATAATACATGGCACGTTTTAATATATCATCTCCTTCAATATAAATAATATACAACATATATTGTGGTGGGGCGGGAGGTAGCTTTTAAGCTCTGCCAAACTCAGGCATACGTTAGCACACATTGTGCAGACATGTGCACCACTAGCGACACGTTCTTCATGGTAACTGCTATATATATATATATATATATATATATATATATATATATATATATATATATATATATGCAAATCCCGCTTTAGACCTCCTGCTGTTTTACACGTCCGCTTAAAGTTGACACGGTTTATATATGGCAAAACAAGACAATTTTGTGGCCCGCTGCGCTGAGGGTATTAGATATATATATATATATATATATATATATATATATATATATATATATATATATATATACATATATATATATATATATATATATATTATATTACTTAAAATATATTCTTGCTTACAGATTATCCATTATGTATTGTGTCGATAAACTGTGAATTTTAAAAACAAATAAATAAGAAAATAACATTATTTTAAAATATTAATCAAAATAAAAAACAAACAAGTTCTCATCTTTAGAAATGCTACACTCATAAACATCATCAAAGTGGCGGTTTGTGGTTATTTACCAAGATTTTTGAAAATAACATTGAATTGGCGTTTCATTACTTCAATAGTTCTTTTTAACTTTAAATAACCATATGCATAGGTGTGATCAAATGGATGAATATTGTCTGTGTTGCAAATATACATATTTGTATACGTTCAGTTGAGATTAATATATTTTTTTTACTATCCTTGCTTTTTATTCAACGACGAGTTTAATGCTATGTTTTGTAATATAAATATCTAAAATCGTATAATGTATTTGGGTTTTATCTCATTTAATATAGTTGAAAATATTTTTATATTAGCGGGGGGGGGCGTTGCCCGGCGTTGCCGTGGTTTTTAGAGGCGGGTGTTTTTGGGGGTATTAAAATAAAAACAAAGCGAAGTCATAACCTGTTTAAATATTATAAAAACAAACAATGTTTAAACTATTTTAAAAATCGTGTAAAAAAACAATTAAAAAGAAAATAACGTGATGCAATACGAACGATCCAGTTGTGTCCGTTTGGTTGAAAAATCCGAAAAAAGTTTGAAGTGGGGAGGGGCGCGAACTCGAATTATTGAGGCGAAAGCGCCCCCCCAAAAACAAAAATATACAAGAAAAACACACAAAAACATTCTGAATTAACTAAAAAGTGAACTAAGTCAAATATCAATTCAGCAGTGAAGTTTATTTTGGTTTTGTTACAGTAGTCAAATCACTCTCTAATTCTAAATGAATGCTTTTGTTTTCTCGAATTCTAAAGGAATTTATTAGTTTTCATTTTCATTTACGTGTAATGCAATTGAATTCACGATATCCTTTCGTTGTTATCTTTCTGTAAATATAAATGTTGACTTGAAAGTACTAATAAATAAAGGCCATTGTAAGATTTCACGGTTAGAGTCGTTAAAACCGGAAGTAAAATCCGGTTAGTCTCGCAGATTGCGTCTTACATTAGCGAAAAAATATGAAAACAATAATAGTAATCGTGTTTTCGCGTTTAAATTTTTATTTTTTTTTGTTTCTATTTTATTATGGAAAAAACAGAAAGCGTAAATCAGGGAAAAAACGCCATATGTAATCTTGTACGATTCGTAACCGGTGTGTTTCCTCGTACTGTTCCTTGTGAACGCATCCGCTGATGTGTAACTAAAGAGAGGGCAAAGGAGAAATATAAGAGAGAGAAAAGATGTTGCAACTTCCACGTAATCTAAGCGATTTTGACAGTGGACTCTAACCGGAAAAATAGAGGAATGCACTTATGTCGAGGAACTGTAGAGGTAATAGGCCTATAGCAAACCTCAGATAATATGCTACAGTGTGTACGGATTACATTTGCATGCAATGTCATGATTTTTAATACAATTAAGGTCAAATTCCGGGGGGGGAGAGTTTCATTTTGCCAAACTAACGTAGATCTGATATAAAAGATGTAACATAAAAATTTATTACATCAAAACTATCTCATGTAACATTATATCGCCTTTTTTACACGTTCGTTATAATAAAATACTACATATCATCCTAGGAAAAACGTTATCACGATGGCTAACAGCTATAGAGGAAGTAAGTACACTTTTCCCTCCAATCTCTAAATTCTATTACCGCCACTGGTCGGCAGTGGGAATTAATATACACAACATACATATATTTTACTGCCTACAATCATAAATGGCTGATAACATATACAAAAAACATTTCCCTTACTCTTCCAGATAACAACTTTCCCTCAATCAGTTCTAGATATTCTCATTGCTTGCTAGTTCAAAAACCGCTGATTCTAAACAAAACGATCATTATCCTTTCCTGAAAAACGAACACACTGGACATTAACAAACATGAAACCTCTCTTTATAACCTAAAACTGACCAATTGTATATGCCTTTCTTTTTTCTAAAATATAATTCTTGGTTTACTATATTAATGTTTCTACACTTTTATCAGCATAAAAGTAATCATATTAACACGAAGGATATACACGACAGGTACAAATGACTATTGAAAATATATAAGGATATATGCATATGCATATACATATACATCTATATGCATATATATATATGCATATATATATATGTGTGTGTGTACATGTATATAGTCTTCCGATTATATTTTTACATTTTAATGTATATACATATAAATATATATATATATATATATATATATATATATATATATATATATATATATATATATATATATATATTAGGAGGCACACAAGATAGAACGATCGAATAAGAGGGGGAAAGGACAGATGGAGAGTGGAGGGGAGGGGACGATAGGGATAGAGAGAGGGATAAGGAAAATTTAGGATAAGGAGCGTCGTAATGAACAGCGCTACGCTTTCGTACTCATTTTGTATGGTCGAATGTTTTTTCTTTATCGCCACAAGTGCTAATGTGTTATTGCATCAATATTCTTGTTAATTTAGAAACTGTATATATATATATATATATATATATATATATATATATATATATATACATATATATATATATATATATATATATATATATATATATATATATATATACGATAATAAAACATAGAAATTGCTTATCAAAAAATATAATGGGCCTTTAAAATTGTTTGTTATGGATATTCTTAATCTTTTTTATAGGATACAAACGTAACTAAAATTATAATGAGCGCACCAGCTCTTTCCGTTTTACAATATTTATTCAATAATTTACGATTTTTCCAACCTAGCAGAAATGGACACGTTTTCCGGGGACGCTATTTCAGGGCACCAATTAACACACAAATAAATTTATTCAAGTATGTAGAAGAATCTTGCTATTGGTAAAATTTATTTGTTAAATATTGGTTTATTATTTCTTTTATTTTCTGTTGTTTACACTAATAAGTGTTCCGATCCAAATCTTATTTTTGAGGTACGTGTATGAATTGAAATGTAAACATACTTTTTTATAATTAAGAACATCTTCAAAATGTTTGTTTCTTTTAGTATCTCATCCAAGATTTTGATCAAGCCAACACAGATTTGCATCTATATTTTTTCACTTGCATACAAAGGGATGAGCCATAAACTTTTTTTGGAAGACACCGATGGCAAACGCCGCTACTATACAGCTGACTCGAACGAAATAAAAAATAAAAACTACCAGAGGATTTAAAACCCTTTTTATAATCAGCTGAACTCCCTAGAATGAGGCATGTTGTCATTTACCGAATTGATGATAGATGTTTGCAAAAAGCATGGGGAGAGTTATGTCTCAATAAAGGACTAATAAAAAACGTGTATGTTGTTATTGAACAACCCTAGTATAAAAAGAACACAATTTGTACGTGATATTTTTGTACTGTCATATAAAATGAAAATAACCGGTTTGGGATCGAAAATAAAGTTAACATTTTCTGTTACTGTTTCCAATACCCCAGAATGTTCCATATTTCTGATTTCCGATTCTGTTCCCGATTTATCGCCCCAACCTTAATATATATATATATATATATATATATATATATATATATATATATATATATATATATATATATATAACATATATATATGGTTATATATATGGTTGTATATATATATATATATATATATATATATATATATATATATATATATATATATATATATACTAGACTTAGGTAAAGATAGCTGACTGACAGCAACAGAAGCACTGGTTAACTACTGAACCACGTGGAAAGGTGTGGGGGGAGGAAAAAAGGAAATTAAATGATGATAATAAATTATGATAACCGTCTTTGAAAGGCACTAAACTCCTAAAATTTACTTCTTTAAAATTTTAGGCGGCACTCGCCGGCGATTTTAAAGCACTCTCTCTCTCCAAAAAAAAAAAAAAATAAGTTTGGGAAAGATATATTTATTATAACCGAATTCCTGTATGAAGACTGGATCTACTTTATTGGACGTTAATTTGTGAGATAAATAATTTTTCAATGTTTAATATTTTTTAAAGTTTCAATTATCAATTAAATTTTATAAGGAGGATGGCCACCTAACACCACTAATCTAGTTCTAAAACAGATAATGCATGCCCATTGGCTGATAGGAAGAGGCGCGGTGGATACTAGAAAGCTTATTGGCCAACTAGTAATCCTCAACATATATAAAAACAAGAAGCAACGACAGAATTCGCGCATAAGCCTGACGAATCCTAAAGTTGGATTAAAAGCAGAATATTCAGTGTAGCTTTATCGCCATATATATTTTATGAATTACTAACTAGCTCTACCTACGTATTGAGAACTTTTGAAGTAAATACTTAAAGTTTACGCATAAGTCTATACTTTCGTATATTAAATCTATGTGAATAAATGAAGTAGTTATAAATATATATATATATATATATAAATACATATATACATATATATATATATATAAATATACATATATAAATATACATATATATATATACATCTTGCATATATATAAAAAGGCAAAATGTGTGCGTGTGTTTGTATGTACGCTAAAAACTTTCGATAGATAGGACAAACATTCTCAAATTTGATATCAGTTTAAAGGCCGACACTCCGGACGACAAATATCGAATTTTTGGCCCAATATATCCAGTCTAAGCCGGGCGCTTTTCTGCAGGGAAGGGAGGGGGGACAAAGGTGCCCTGTTTTCGTTTTTCCTATGTATTTTAGTAGTAATAATGTAATGATCGAATGATATTTATACGTAATTAAAAAAACGCTTAGTCATGTCACGTCAGTAATGGCGATGTATGTAAGTAAAAAATTAATATAATAAGCGATAAATATACATATATATATATACAAATACATATATATTAATATATATATATACATATATATATAAATATACATATATATATATATATAAATACACACATATATATATATAAATATATATATATACATATATAAATAAATATACATATATATATAAATATACATAAATATATATATATATATAAATATATATATAAATATATATAAATATACATATATAAATTTATATATATATATATACATATAAATATACATATATAAATATACATATAAATATACATACATATATAAGTATACATACATATATAAATATACATATAAATATAAATATATATATAAATATACAAATACTTATAAATATATATATAAATATACATATACATATAAATATATATAAATGTACATATACATGTACATATATGTCTAAATATACATATACATATAAATATATATATAAATATACATATGCATATAAATATATATAAATATATATATGCATATAAATATATATAAATATACATATATATATACATATATATAAATATACATATATATGTACATATATATATAAATATACATATATATGTATATAAATATACATATATATACATATATATATACATATATATAAATATACATATATACATATATATATACATATATATATAAATATACATATATATATATACATATATACACATATATATACATATATATGCATATATATATACATACTAGCAGGGGTTACCCGGCGTTGCCCCTCTGGATTTACATGCTTGGTGCCGGCCTCTAATATTAATGATAAACAAATAATAAAAAAAACACAAGTTGTTTGTTTAAGTATTATAAGCAATTGAATATTTCGTTGTATTATAGCTTTTAAAGATTAGAATGGGTTCTTTAATTACTTATAAATTACATTTTAAAAAAGTGAAGGAACACGATTTGATTTGTAGTAAACTTGAAATTTATTTAATATAATTAAATGAAAATTGTGCATGTAAGATTATGAATATTTGAAGCAGAACACAAGCAAAACATTTGATATGAGTTAAGACAATAAACAAATATTAAAATTAAACTATTTTTTAATCAAAAAGAATGTTTTTAAATCAAAATGAATGTTTTTTTAATCGAAATGAACAATATTTTTTTAAAAATCAAAATGAATATTTTTTTAATCAAAATTAATATTTTTAATGGGTTTGTATTACTGTACACATAGATTCGAAAAAGTCGTCAAAAAACAAATATATAACAAATAAATGTTATCAAAGGCAAGATAAGTTACTTTTTTACCAAACTGGATATATAGTTCGTATTTTTATTCAATGTAACATGTTTATTCAGCTCGAAATCCATACAGTGTTTACCGATGTATTGGAAAATTGAAGATGGCGTCTGACTCCCTCTTAAACTCGGTAAGTTTGGAAAAAATTATTATAAATAAAAAAAAACTGGATAAAATACTGTTAAAAACTCGCTCAATATATGTTACCGTGACATAGCTTGACATATATTCGGCGGGTTTTTAATAGTATTTTTCTAGTTCTTTTATTTATAACACCTTTTCCCATACTTACCGTGTTAAAGAGGGAGTGAGGCGCAATATTGAATTTTCCAATACATCGGTACACACTGTATGGTTTTCGAGCTGAATGAACATGTTACATTGGATACAAACATGAAAAATACATCCAGTATGGTAGAAAAGTAACTTATCTTGCCTTTGATGACATTTATTTGTTATATATTTGTTTGTTGACAACTTTTTCGAAGCTATATGTACAGTAATACAAACCCGTTTTTCGAGCTGAATAAACATGTTACATTGAATAAAAACACGAAAAATCTATCCAGTTTGGTAGAAAAGTAACTTATCTTGCGTTTGATAATATTTATTTTTTATATATTTGTTTTTTGACAACTTTTTCGAATCTATGTGTACAGTAATACACACCCGAAATGAACTTAAGACCACGAGTGAACGCGCGTTTTTTTTAGTTTAGTTTCATGTATATATATATATATATATATATATATATATATATATATATATATATATAAGTATTTTTAAATTTTATCTTTCTAGCTTTAAAAAAAAGTTTAAACATTTTATCAGCCGGCATAATTTATTTTTAAATATTGAAAAATTTCAGGAAAATTAATTTTTGCTCGATTTTTAAAACATGTGTGTAAACAGCTAAAAAAATCGTCTCTTCAATAGAACGTGTGTGTGTGCGTGTATGCGCGTGTGCTGGGTAGGACAGCGTTTGTTTTCGCGTTGTGTGTACGTGTGTGCGACTAGCGCCAGAATGGCGGACGTGGTGTCGGAGGTTGGATTCTGATGGCTGCTGTAAGTTTCGTAATTTTGTAATTTGTAAATGGCAAGTTAGAAAAAAATAAACCCTTCCAAGATGGACAATAAATAAGGCCATAATATTTTATGGTAAATTTAAGAGCGCAGGAACCATAGTTTTTTAGGAGATGTGATTATTGGATTAACCAATCAGAAATCGTCTGTGGCACACACATCTCTGTTTATATATATATATATATATATATATATATATATATATATATATATATATATACATATTTGTGTGGGGGTGAAGAGATAGAAAGAGAGAGAGAGAGAGAAGCAGACAGACAGATCTTTTTACTATATATGATGGTAAAGAACATGTTATTTCCATTTTATTTTTGTTTCAATTTCCCGCCCGTCTTATCATTTATATTTACGTGATGCTAAGATCATTATCATTCAAATCCAAGACACGATATATGTTTCCACTAATTTTCTTTTAAATTATTCTGGGGTTTCTCACCAGTTTTGAAAGAATTACTTTTATCTTTAGAGCTTACATGGATTTACTATTTTTATTTTATTTATATTTTACGTCGGACATCAGTGAGGCGAAGGGCAACGTAATATTTGTAAAATATTAAGATTTGTGTCAAGGTCGATAAATGTCTTTTGCAGAAAATATGAAGATTAAAGGTAGCGAAAGTGTTTCATTGATTTATTTTTAAAGTGAATTCAGTTGAAGCCCACTCAAATGTTATATTTCTGTGCGCATCTTCGTTCTGTTGTCGACTCGAATGAATTCATTTGTCAGGAAATTGTAAATGATTATTTGTTTATTGTCACAAAATGTCCTTTCATATGACGTGCAAATGCGGGAATGCATTTGCAAATGCACGGAAACAAGAAAAAATGTGTGCCTACAAAAACATGTACATATGCGACGAGACAATTGCTGTAACGTGCTGTTTGATGTGCTATTTTTATGTTTTATTTAATAATAATTATTACTGAAATTCATACATCGATATGCCGATAATCTTTAATTAAACTACATTTAACTTATGTGGCATTATAGAATTATTAACATCGATGTTTAATCTTACAATGTTAGTAACAGTAACAGAAAAACACCAATAATAATAATAGAACATATTAAACGAACAATCACACACACATACACACATTATATATATATATATATATATATATATATAATCAGAAATTGTGTACAGCCATTCTTATTGTCGTAAACTAAAGAAATCCTCAGTAAGTTATTACTATACATCTTACGAAATAACTGACAAAATTCTTATAATTTCCTGTTTAAATAACCAGCTATTTAATAGAAGTGGAACAGATCTTACTAAGCCATAATTGACATAGCTGCTAAATCTCAACAAAGCTATCTGCATAGAAGGATACTTTTTGAATAACTACATGGAAAATATTTTATTTAAACTCGGAAAATTCAATAGAAACGACTGGAATCATTCAGACTGCTTCCGTCAATCAAGCATCGTTTTGAGACTACAATAAGAAAGTAAATTAATTCAGAAATACTTTGAGAGATAATGATAGGTGCGCGTGGAGAAAGGAAGTCAGAACACCAGAATTTAATTGCCAAATAAAAACTGCAATAAAGACCTTCCAGAGACTTTATCGGCGACAATAAGTGCAACGCTTCATCTCAGTATAGGCACTGTGCACACCACTATTCGTAAGGAAGTAAGGATGGTGAAGATTTGCATTAAGTTTGTCATAGAGGAGTTCAGAAAAGAGAGAGTCGAACTGATCAATTTAGATCCCGATGTTGAGGATATTCTGATGATCTGTGATGAAAGCTAGATCGAATACTATGACCCATAGACGAAGAAAGGGATTTAAGCAGTTCAAATCAATAAAACATAGTTATTTATATAAACATTATTGATTACATATCCGCATAAATTTTCTACAGTACCTCTTTTCTTGAAGGTGGTGAATTTTTTTTACCTCAACACTTATCAAGGCCAATAGGTCACTCGAGTATGAGGGTTAAAAAGTGTACAGTGGAAATTGGACACTATAGTAATCGTTAGTAATGGAAATTCGGTAAATTTGTAAACAAGATGAACGGCTCATGAAGAACTTGTTTACGTACGACTTGAAGTCAACAATATTGTAGTCAGCGGGGACGCAGGAAACGGAAGACAATTCCACAGGTTTGCAGTTCTTAGAAAGAAGCTTTGTTCATGGAATCTACGTTTAGGTTAAGGCACAGAACAAGAGTGGGGGGAATTATTGACTGTGTTTTCAGCTAGAGTGTTTCTTGTGAAAGTTTGGCGAGGGGGGACCATAGATTGGGGCTCAATCGAACACTTTCCATGAAAATAGCGATAAAGCAGCGAAAACTCGCAACATACCTTCTGTAAGATAGAGGTTGCAGGGAAGAGAAAAGGACATCTCCTACGAGGCTACGAAGTCTATAGTGAACTCTATCAAGGCAATTAGGGACTCCTCAAAACGAGACATTCATTTCAATTGATGCCACATGTGGATCAGAATGTTGATGATGTAAAGGGAGAAACTTTGTTTTAGATGCATTAAAAGATGCTATCAACTACTTTCGTGTTTAAGATCAGAGGAGAGAGAAGTGGAAAAAAACTTGGTCGTTTACTGTCTTAGATGTGCTATCACAAATATTAATGTCATCAGCATAAATGTCTACAAATGATGTAAAGAGCTGATTCAGAAGATTATTAATGCAGATCAGAAAATGAGTTGGGCCCAGGATCGACCCCTGAGGGACTCCAGCATTAACAATGTTAGCTTCTGATTTTTGCCCATCAACTACTACTCTTATGAACCTATCAAAAAGAAATGATTTAATAATTGAGAAAACATTCCCCGCTATACCATAGCTAGAGATCTTGTGAAGCAAACCTTTATGCCATAATCTAACAATGGCCTCAGATATGTTAAGAGAAATTGCCCTTAAACGGTTGCCACTGTCGAGAGATTCGCTAATCCTATGAGATATAACTATAGACACATCTGCTGTTGATCTGGCAGAACGGAAACCATATTGTGTGTCACTAACAAGGTGATTTTTGCTGAGATGGTTTATTACTTCTGTAATTAACACGGATACCAGCAACTTATTCATGACGCCCAGGAGACTTATTGGCCTGTACTGAGAGGGGGATGAGCGATCACCTGAATTCTAAAATACAGGACATACTGATGAGATTTTCCAGGGTGATAGGATGCAATTCTCCATAAGACAACGTTTAAACATTTTTGTAAGTATGGGTGCTAGTTCTGGTTGAAGTTTTTTGAGTATTATAATTGGAATACCGTCAGGGCAGGTAGCTTTACTGGAACCAAAGCTTAAGATTAGCTTGGCAACATCACGTACAGATATATGTATACCATACTGATACTGGAGGATATATTGGGGGTTGGCGGCCTTGGTCGCAAAGGGTAGAATTAGCTGCAAAGTTCTTGGCAAAGAGGTTGGCTTTGTCTGATGCTGACGAGACCACCTCAGGTCAATTGATGATAGTTGGGATACAGCACACGCTTCTGTTCAGGATTCTGTTTGCTATTTGGCAAAACTGGTGGGAACCAAACCGCTGCTCAGCTACTTTTGACTTAACGGACTGAGCATACAACTCTCTTGCGTTCTTTATTACTTTCTTACAATGATTGCTCGCAGTCCTGAAAGCGGTTGTAGTTACATTTGATTTTTATCTTAATTGATACAACAGAGTGGTCCGAAGATCCAAGACGAGATAGAACAGAAACTGAAAGTAGTTCTGGGCAAGTTTTGAGAAAGGTTCTATTAGACTCGCATACTAGCCGTCATTGTCCGGCACACAGGTTTGGTTCGTGAACAATCTGAGTGAGGTCATAAGCAATGGAGAAATCATGACAGAACCTCCCCTTATGATCAGTCTTGTTTAAGTGGGTCAACCATTCCACGTTGTGAACATTGATGTCTCCACATACGTGAATATTAGCTGAAGGATATGCTGATAGAACTTGGTCAATTTTCTCAGATATTCTTTTAAAGATAGTAACTCCGCTGTTATGGGGGTGATAGTGAGTTAATATAATTGCAGTGGTGTGAACTCATATAAGCACATATAGGGTGAGTTAGGATTTTCTCTGGAGATGTCCGTACCACACGGAAAGCCATCTTTTAAATAGGCACATATTCCATGCCCATGGCGATCTTTGGGGGCAGATTTAGAAGTTAAGTTATAGTATCTTTTAATTGGCAACTCATCGAGGGAAATAGTCTGTCCAATGCCAGTTTCGCTTAAAAAAGTCTGGTTTCGTCTCCTGTAATTCGGTTTCAACCTCTGGAAGGTTAGAACGCAGACCCCTGATGTGGGAGAAGGAAACATGGTATTAAGACCAAACTGAATAATAAAATCTATTTTTTTTAAATTTACAAGCAGTTTGTCTATTTAAATTAATGAACCAGAAGAGGAAAATGAAAATTTAACAATTAAGATGAGGGTAAAGGAAGAATGATGTGTAAAAATAGTGTAGGCGTGTGTAGGTCAGTTTTATATTAAGACGTGTTAAGGAAATTAAGGGTGGTATTATTTGTGAGTAAAACGCTTTGTTTTATAACATATTTTTTCATACCGCCGTCATAAGTTTAACAGGACTTAATGTGACATAGATTTTATGCTCCGATTTTATCATGTACTCTATCTACAACCAAATTAAGTTTCATATCTGTGCTTATGTATGTGCGTTTATGTTACAGTAGGAAATATTTAACACTAGCATTGTGTGTGCATTTAGTTTATTGTATGTTAGACATGCATGCATTCGTTTCATACTTTTTTCCTTACAATTCAAAATGTTATTGATTATAAATTAGAGCGCTATCCAAAATTCAATGATTCTATTCATTATCCTTTCGTCTATTTACTTATAATGTAGGCGTGTGTACTAATCAATGGAAGCCATTTGCCACCTCGTATCTTCACACTGTAAAACTGCTTACGCTATAAACAGGGAAATCATCACCGGGATATTTTGTCTGCTACATAGTAAACGTATACACCAATCTAGATTTATTATCTACTGTCAAGAAGTGTAATCTTTAAGACTAGCTTATGACTGTGATATTTTACTAAATTCTTGGTCGATCGACCGATTTCATTGTTGTTTAACACGAGCATACGCAATGTATTATGCTTGTTGCTTTTGAATAATTCACTATCGAAGGATAAAGAAAGATATATCTACCATGGTAATACACTACTTCCAGCCACACCATTTGACGACTCGTAAATTTAGGTATAGTTCCTGTACTTCGTTTAAACTTTCCCCTGTCGATTCCTATGTTCACAAAGTGTATTTTTTAGTCCAGATGTAACGGAAGATATCGATTAATGCATTTCCCTTACGTTTATACCTATAAGAAACCATCGCCGAATTTAACAAATACTTTATCTATACGAGATTATCCATTCCATACGACACTCCATTTTATAGAAATTTATTTGTTTAACATCAAAACTCAGCACTTTCTTTATAATACACATCGAACCGATGCCAGAATGTACTCAAAACTATGCCGATCTATTTTCTGTTAAATACTGTAGTTTAGTCGATCAACTTTATTTAAACCCGTGTTCAATTGTTAACATTAATATCTCTGAAAACGATACACATGCAAAGAAATATTGTTGCGCCGCCAAATGGAAAACTTTTCACTAAGTGACCCTCTCCCCTAAATCAGCCCACCCACTCCCTACTGAATAGATAGCATCTTGGTACCACAAATGCCATTCGGCCGGCGGGGCCAAGGGTAACGGCCATCGTGTTTTAAGCCTCGAGTGTCCAAGAAAAAAAAAACAAAAGCTAAGTAAAATTCTTAACTGTTTCACATGTAATTAAACAAAATATTCTTTACATATCCAGGCATATTGTAACCGATAATTTTTCTCCACTTAAATAGATCATTTCGCAGTTTACAATCCCATCTCACTTAAATAATAAGTCAATGCTATAGTAAAGACAAACTCGGTAAAAAAAGAAGAAATTATGCTAATTTATTCAGAGGACATGAAAACTTTATTTAAGTACGATACTTAATATACTCAGCCATCCAAAGGCACATTATTTTTAATAAGAAAAAAATAAATAAAATAACGTTAATAAGATATCAGTGGTCCCCCTTCTTTGTACACTGCCATTTCCTTTCCGGACACCTGTTCTTTTAAGTACGATACTTAATATACTCAGCCATCCAAAGGCACATTTTTTAATAAGAAAAAAATAAATAAAATAACGTTAATAAGATATCAGTGACCCCCTTCCTTGTACACTGCCATTTCCTTTCCGGACACCTGTTCTGTACTTATGCTCTTGATCCATCATTTCATTAAAATACGAAGATGAGGGGCATGCTCCTGATTACAACTCCTAACCCATAACCAAGCTTCTAAGTAAATACTTACTAGCCAAAGTCCTAAACATAAACTTAAAGTAATCTATAATGAACAGCAACCATTAATATCTCTTTGTTAAGAGTTAGTATTGCAATAATTATTACACAAACTAAACCGGTACTCATTGAAATACTAACTTCCGGATATTAAGAGAAAGGCGAAGTCATCCTCCTTAAGTCCCTAAGTCTAAAGGCAACTTACTCAAATTGTCTAAAATTCCATGCATTTGTATACAATACTACTTATCCATCCATCTATATTTAATTATGCTTACAGAATATGCAATAACCTATATCTATCAGGTATAACTGTATTCCATATAAAATGTTCTCTTGTATCTATACTGAGCATATATTATCTTTCAGTCGTACTAAATATTCGGTTTGGGCACCAAATCAGAATTTCTAATAGCAAGTAAACCATACTTTAACACTTTATCCTAATCCTAAACTTACTAACCATATCTAACCATACATTCCTAAACCTACTAAACATATCCAACCATACATTCCTAAACTTACAAGACTATATCTAACCATCCTTATCTCGTCTCTCTCAATCCAATACTGTAGCAAATTTAGCTGCTTCCACTGCATGAATTTTACCTATCCCAATAAAAATGCAAATGGAAAGCATAGTAATGTCCTTTTTTAACTACGTTTGAGGAGTGAACATTTTCTGTAGAAGTTAACCTAAATACCCGATTTTTTCAGGAGATATTAACCTTAATAACAAATAAATATTAACTACCCATGAGGGGTCGCAGAAATACCTGGAATAGGATCCAGGCGCGGGGGGAACCCCCTCGGAGCTGATGGACCCGTAGGTCTTCCCAGGTCATCCGTCTAGGAGAAAGAAAACTCTGAAACTAAACCTAGGGGAGGGAGGCCTCTGCAGTCCTGGACGACAACCTTCCTAGAGCTGGTGACTTAAACAAATCACCGGTTGGCAAACCTAAACTGCTTAAGGAGGAGCAAGACTCTGTCTATCGCCCGGCTTTCATACTCCTTCTTAGCCTATTAACCAGGCGTAGATGTACTATCATAGGGACGCATCTGAATCACCCAGTGGTTGACCTTGTTTCCTGACTAGAGCAATGCACACAGCTTTTCCCCGCTTCCGCCACATCCAACCCCCCTTAACTGGACAGTGGGGTGCTCCAGTGCCATATATGTCGGTGCAGTTGGACTGGGCTAGCTTTGCCTAATGGAGTGAGGGTACCGGATTTACAGTTCCTGGCTGCTGTTTCCGACTGATATTACAGGGGTCCTACCTCTTTGGTAGCGCTTAGAGCGATTGCTCCATCAACAGTTGTAAAATATAGGGATGTTTGTAGTGGCATGTCGCGCATGGAAAGGGGCCCTGCACTCATCCACAGTGGGCTTTCTTGCAGCCACAATCCTGTGGGTGAGGACAGCTGATGGGCTACTTGTATTGCATGTCTGGTATTCTGCACAACTACTTGTCCAGCACCCCTCACTCACCACTCACTCACCATAACTGAAACTTTTAAATAAAATAAAATGAAATGACAGCTCAAGCAAAAGTTACGTTTAAACCAGGACCAAACTCAAAGAAAACCAACCTGCATCCTCCCTGAGGCTTGCATTTTTCTAATATCAGCGGGCTTAGAACTAACTTAGATGATGTTCAGTCATTTCTCCTTGTAAACACCCCGCATATCTTAGTATTAAGCGAAACTAACCTTCACTCATCCTTACCTTCTAACCACTTCAACATGCCAGGTTATCTCCCACTCTACCGTAAGGACTGGGACAGACATATGCATGGGATTGGAGTTTATATTCGTAACACCCTCCCCCTGACTAGAGAAATAAAACTAGGATCAGAGAACCAGGCCTTTATGTGCTGGAGACTAAATATGCAGCACAATATTAGCTACTTGTATTTTCTCTACCGCTCTTCTTTAAACCAAGACTGTACCCTAATAAACAAAGTCTCAGACAACATAGATATAGCATGCTCCCTCGATACTAGCGCACAAATACATGTATTTGTTGACTTCAATGCCCACCATAGAACTAGCTAGGATTCTCTAATCACACAGACGATGCTGGTAGCGCAACACATAGCTTCTTTATATCCCATTCCCTATCTCAGTTGGTTACATTTCCGACACGTTTCTCAGACCAGCAAGATCAACCTTCCTCACTTCTAGATCTCTTTCTGACAACGTTTCCCAATGACTGTACAACAAATGCCCACAGCCCACTCGGGAATGCTGATCACGCTGTGATAATGGTAGAAATCAGCCTAAATTCTCGCCCTAAAACTGAGGACCGACTACACAAAACAAAGAAGTATTACAAAAAGGCTGATTGGGAAGCCATCAGGGAGCTCATCAGAGATGCCCCATGGCAAAATATCTTTTCTCTTTCAGCGGAACAGTGTGCAAATGAGACCACTGGATGGTTCAAAACTGCAATCGAACGACATGTTCCCGCACGGAAATTCTATAGCAAGCCCCACTCTCCCCAATGGTTTACTTCTGCTTGTGCAGCTGCCATTTGTCAAAGCAGCATCCGTTCCGCAGATTAAACCGACATAAGTCCAGCTCAAATAAACAGAAGTTTATAGAAGCTAGAAATAATTGTAAGAGAGTGATAGAGACCGCTAAGACATATTACTCTGAAACCACCAGAAAACGCAGCGAAGCACAGAAATAAGAGACCCGGGATTTTTTTGGAAAATCTACAATAGCGTAGTAAATCATGGACAGTAACTATTCCCCCACTATCAAACAATCATGAGGTTGCTTGCACGACATCTGACAAGGCGAATCTGCTTGCCAGTCAATTTGCCTCAAACTTCACACTGAACTCGGTACACCACTCACTCCCTGATTTTCCTCTGCGAACAGACGCCACACTAGACGATATGAAAATAACCCCTTCTAAGGACCATGCTATTATAAATAACCTAGACACCTCAAAAGCATGTGAGCCAGATCCCATCCCGGCTGTGCTATTAAAAAATGCTCTGCCGAGGTTGCTCCAGTTCTCTACAATCTTTACAATAAATGCTTTAACGAATCTTGCTTTCCCGATTGCTGTGGTACCAGTCTTCAAGAATTCTGGTGAAAGAACTGACACACTAAATTGTTGCCCCATTAGCCTCCTTCTGCTTTTCGCCAAAATATTTTAGTCCTTAGTTAATCAAGCCCTAGTCCAGGATCTAACAGCTGCTTACCTCCTGACTGACAAACAATATGGATTCAGGCAAGCCCGTTCAACAGCAGATATCTTAACTGTAGTTTCTGAACGTATATACCGTCCATTGGACAAAACAGGGGAGGGTAGAGCGGTGGCCCGCGATATATCTAAGGCTTTTGACAGGGTATGGCACGATGGTCGTCTAAGGAAAATTAGATCATATGGAATCACTGGAAGAATTCATAATGTAATTAAATCCTTCTTAAGTAATAGAAAAATCAAAGTTGTCCTCGACGGTCGTACATCTAAACAATATGACATAAATGCGGGAGTAACTCAGGGGTCTATCCTTTGACCGCTATTATTCCTGATATTCATAAATGAACTCCCTGATAAAATTGTTTCGGAGATGGGTATATTTGCCAATGACAACACTCTCTATAACAGATATGAAGGGAAAACAAATGAACACATATCCAAAGAAATGGCAGAAACATTAGAGGATGACCTCCAATCTGTAGTGGAATGGGACAAAAATGGTTGGTCACATTCAATGCTGCTTAGACTAAGCTTGTTTCCTTCAATAACTACAATAAACCTTCTCTACCACCAATAGCAATGGCCAAGAACACATTGCCTGAAAGTACTTCTTTTAAACTTCTCATCCTAACGTTTTCAGGGAATATGAACTGGAATAGATACACTGAGGGCATTGCCAAGGCTGCTGCAAGGAAGGTTGGCTCCGTCTACCGTGCTAGAAAACTACTTACGCCCGACAGTATCCTATACCTCTATAAGGCAACCATTCGCCCATGTATGGAGTACTGTTGTCACATCTGGGCTGGTGCATCTGCTGCTTGTCTCTCGCTCCCGGACAAGGTTCAAAAGAGAGTCGCCAACCTGATAGGTCCTGAACTGTCATCTAGGCTTCAGGCTCTGTCCCATGGACGAGATGTTGTATCCCTCTGCCTGTTCTACAAATACTTTAATAGTGAATGCTCATACGAACTGCAATCACTTGTACCTCCTCGATGTAACTACACCCGACAAACCCGACAAGCTACTTTACAGTAGAGATCCCTAGGTGCAAGAAATCGTTCTTCTCCAATAGTTTCTTCCGCAGAACTTTTGGTCTTTGGACCAACCTTCCCCACTGCACTGATATGCAGAAGTTCAAGTGTAATAAAACACACATCTTTCTACTCATCTCCCTTCATAATGATCCCGCTAATTAAGTCCCTAATAGTAGTCCCCTGCTTCAAAGTAGCACTGTTCCTTGTTTTGGGTGAAAATTGAAGTTAAAAAAAAAACTCTATTTTCTTAAGAGAAACCAATAAAAATATTGTATCCATATAGCAAATTACACTAAATACAAATGGTATCATATGAAACTGTCACTGACTACAGAAATACATTGAATACAAAAATAAAGATTAACATCTACACTTTTTTTTGCTGTCACACCCTGTAGGAGCAATAATGAAAGTTATCGTGTGACTTAAAATGAACGCCGTTTAAATAGACGTGTTGTATTTTTCTCATTTACCGATGATTATGACGGCGAAAAATAACGTTAACACGCACTTTAGTTGATTTTCAGTTAATCTTATCGCATTTATTGTTTGAGTTGACAGGAAATGATTGGCAAAACATTATTAAGCAATAAGGAATCATTTAAAAGGTCTAGTGTATTTTAGAAACAGCTTCTAATGAGCATTTCACTACCACAATAAGCTACAAATCGAAGTGTTAATCAACATAAGTGTTCAGTTAAAGGATTCATAGTACAGGTATGTAGAGTTTATCCTCCCAGCGTAAAACCGATGTATGACGTAGAAATGTTAAATTTAACATGACAATTTAACTTGTACCTAGCAGAACACGTGTAAACAAGGAATTGTTATGAAGAACGCTTCTTACTCATCGTAATTAATTACCTTTGAGTAATCGACATTATTGTTTATTTTTTCAGTTAAAATATGTCTTAATTGAACATTAAATAATTCCATCGTTTTCTTACCGCGCTCGTCATTCGCTTGTTGATGCTAATTGCACATTGAGAAATAAGAAACACGATTGTCGCTCAAAGAGTGAACAAGTTTTCATATAATAATATTTTCTACTAGCATGGGTGCGCCGCGTTTCCCTGGTATTTGGAGATGTATGTTGAGCAAAAAAAAATATTTAAAAAAAAATGGGTAATTTTTAAAAAAAAACTTTGACCCCTATTATGACCCTTTTAAATGTCTTATTTTGGAGTCAAGTTATTAAGTTATTAAGCTAGATCCATGTCCAATGAACCTATATCTAAAAGTTCAAGTGTTTAGACCCAACATTGGCGGAAGAGATTGGTATAGTTCTCAAAGGTGATATCATTGAACTTTGACCCCTTAATCGCCAAATATCTGTCCGAAAACCGATCACATCGATTTTACCAAATCCCAGTACCTTGTATATCAAATTTTGAGTCGGTAGACTAAAAATTGACAGAGTTATCCATAAGGAAATGTACACACACAGATACACAGATACACAGACAGACATACATACACTTTTTCTTATATATATATATATATATATATATATATATATATATATATATAAAATCCGGCAGCTAATTCTCTGGTTTTAAAAACAAACAATACGCTATGTTATGTCAATCTCCCGAGACTCGTTTTTCAATCGCAACGGAGTTTTCCTGTTCGTCAAAAGTTTTACGAATAACCAGCTGCGCTGAATAAAACATAAATATCTACTGACGCGTGAATAGTTCTGATGATCGTAGCCGACGAAACAGTTATCAGGTCATAATTATGGCTTAAACAACATAGATGTCGCTCCCTATTTCAAGATACCAAATTGGTAAAAAAGAAAACTTTTCCCAAATCGCATTTAGGCAAAACTGTACTTTTATATAAATAATTTAATGAATTCAAAACACATCGCAAAACAAAAACGTATATATAATATAAGATGTTAGACACAATAGATATATCAGTTATGCCTACGTACATCTCGATATGATATATTCCGCAGTAGTGCGAGATAGCCCAGTGTTAGAAGTGTAGGTTTCTTTCTATAGGGTCACGATTTGGAATCTAACCATATTCAGCTAATCTGATCAGTCGTAAATGACAACACACGCGTCAGAGGATTATTATATTTCAAACAATCTATACGCCGGTCCTCATTTAGGGGTACCACATTTTAAAAGAGAGAATTATTGTCAAGAGGCACGTAGGTAAAAATGCATTTTCGTGTAAATAATTGGATTAATTTAAAGCGTATTGCAAAACACAAAACAAATAAATACCATATATATATACATATGTATATATATATATATTTAAATATATATATATATATATATATATATATATATATACATATATATTAGACCCAAGAAACCACCACAGAAATAAGCGATGACTAATAATAAAAGGTAGCAAATGGAAATAATAAATATAACCCTGCTATAAAAGACACAATATTAATCAGTAAATACAACACACTGTATTTGTCTAGGGATTCTAGCAAATTTGATTATTTAGACGATGAGTTTTTGGATACTAGATAAATATAAGGTTTTTGTTTGCAGGCTATTCGCTTCTTGTATCGTGTAACTTTTATTTGATGATCTGTTCACAGAGTTTTAATGTCTCTAATCTGTTTTATTTAGGTTGCTGCTAAATTAGTACGACCAAATCATTCACTCATCTGCATTGCCGGGGCATTTACGCACAAGTGTTGGAGAAAACATGTAAAGCTCTATATGTTTACCATACTGATTTGTGAACAGTCGAAATAGTATTGGAGAAGAAAAAATGTTGATTTACTGCAATGATAAAATGAAAAACAATACATTCGAGACAGGTATGTCTCACTGGTCGTAAATATGGAGTTTAAAATGTTAATCAAAGTAAGTATTCCTGTTTAATGTCGCCAGACATCCGTATAAAATCAAGAGATTTTATTTTTGAATCCGTGAATGTAATCATTGAGAAGTATGGGCATATTCAATAGACATGTATTTAAACTTTATGCATCAGTATACAATTAGATAATTTTATGAGAACTGTTAAAAAAGTACAAACACTCGTGCCTACGGTGTAGAAAAATTTTCAGTTTTTGTATAATATCCTACTATCTAAAATTTCATATGGCAGCACATTATTCGTATTTTGTGCGATATGTGTATGTCATTATAAACACGACAATATAATAAATTATGTATGTTAATTTTGCAGGGACAAGTATAACTGCGATTTTATAATCATAATGAAAAAAAGAATTACTGGATATCAATTTTTGAGTTTCATCTTATAGTCAAGTAAACAGGACATTTAATAAATTGAAAAACTTCATAGGAAATTTAAGTCATCCCTTATATCAATATTTTTCTTGAAAGATGTACATTCTTTGTAGCACTAAGAAGCATTTTCATGGACGAACGATTGACTTTAGAAACAATTGCGTTGATAGATTGTATTTCCACCCTATCACATAGCTAGTAATACTTATGGTAGTTAACAGGCAAGGTTTGAAATACAGATCGATTAAGATCATCCAGAATTGTTTACAAGGCGACATATATTTCTGATATAAGTTATTGTTTCGATCTTACATCATACCATTGTCTTCAATGATGAGATGGTATTGGCGATTTATTTCCGATTGTTCAATACTATGGAGACGTGCATGTATGCTGGTTGTGAAACAAAGTGCTCTACCCTAATGGCCTATAACATGCATTAACTTGATCACCTCTGGTCTCGAATATCTAGGAACAACAGCCAATATGTGATAACAGGCCCAAGAAAACAGTAGTGTTACGGCACTTATGATGTAATGAGATTCCACAATATATCTCAGAGATGTATAACAGGATTTAATTGCTTCTTTGTGAGCTATAGTACGTACATCCCACACAATCAATTGTCATTGTCTCAATTCTGGGTGTATTCTTTAGAGTATCGTATAGTTGCGTTTCTACTGAAATGAAGTTCAGGAAAATTAAAATTGACATTGCGCTCTTCTCTTATCAGGAATAAGCGTAGCCGAGATTTCAGATGATGCAAGAGTAATTGCTCAAATGGTTTTGGTAACATATGTCTTATTAGCACTTAGAAGAAACTACCAGCCGTTCTATGAAACACATTTTGTTACAATGTTGTAAACTAAAAGCTTTAGGTTAGCCAAAAATCTTGATAAGAAGTTTATGTCATAGAAAGTTTCTTAATGAGAAGAGTCGGAAATCGATCATGCATATGTTTATTAATATGAAAGTAAAGCGATCTCGCCCACACGAAGAATGTTATTCTCCATATTCATGAGTGCCCTATATTATACCATATCACTGTACTCAACATGGATGTTTTGAAAGTCAGCCTGTGGCAGATGCAGGTAGTACTCTTATAGTCGATTCCTTACCTGTAATCCGAAAGTGTTCATGTCGACAGCATTGCAAAATTAAATATCTTCACAAAAATATCGAAGTTTTTCAGCAATGCGATATGAGGCAATTTCATTTAAATTACCATCCCATCCCATCCTGCCGTCTTTAATAATATTCCAGCTCGACAAGCTCTATATTTTGAATAAAAAAAACTAGATGTTCATGTTCGAAGATCCTCAAACCAGGATATTCCTCTGATGTCATGCAGCAACATTCCCAGAAAGAAACATCAATCTGATTTTGTAAAATTGTGAACATGTCCCACACAAACAGGCTGACATATTTTTCTTTGCCGCTTGTTGTTTCCACACCTGTAGTATGATGACATCACTCAGTAAATCAATTTGTTTAAAAATCAATCGTGTGTGCACACTTGGAAGTATGCGGTTAACCCAGTTCTCTGGCTGTCTCATCAACTTAACAGATATTAAATAAATACCCTGTAAATTTTTAAGGTGAACCTCAAAATGTTGTATTGCGGGATGCCTTTCGTAAATAGGGAATGCTTCATTGCTCTTTGTATGACCTCCAAACATGTACTGTTTTAAAAAAAATACTTTTCGTTTTCATTTTTCCAAGAGAATGACACAGCATCGAATTCTATATTAATACATTAGCGAATGAATTTGATGTAATTTTGAAGAAACTGCAGTATTTACCTTTATATACGGATCAAAGTCACTGAATACAAGTGAACTGTAGAGTACGACAAATCTAATGACCACTTTGTCATCTAAAATTATAGTAGTGATGCCTCCTCCGTGTGGTCAGTGTCATCTGTAGAGTATCTAGCCTTAGTTATTAGGTCGTCTTACGCTGTAAGTCGTCGTGAGTAGATTTTATTGAATCTTTTGTAGTACTTGACACAGGAAAAGTCACTTTCAACGTAAGCCCCGGATAGACCGTGGTTCATATAAGTTTGGACTTTATGTATAAATACTTAAATATAAATACAGGATATAAAACAAAGACGGAATTTTTTACATTAATATTAATAGAATAAATTGAGATTATGGACATGAGAAACCCTCTATAGCACATTGAATATGCAAAAACACAAAATAACCGGATGTTCCCAAATTCTGAAAATACTGCAATTTCAAATGGACTATGGTGGAAATCAGCTCATTTCGATCTATTACACTCTGATCTGAAAAACTTTCCGGCATAATTTATCTTGCTATTACATCTTATACATAAGACCATAGTAATGAACGATCGTTGTCTTATCTAGTATGCTTTAATGCACATATCGAAAAATGAATGCAAAGAACAGAATATAATGCACACTTTCTTTTTCAAATTCGTGGAACTATCACAAACATGTCTGGAACTTGTTAAACTTATTTATCTGATCAAACTTTATGTAATACAAATATCAGATTCCATTTTTTGCGCACATAAAAGTAGCGGGCTAGTTGAATAGGTATTGTGACCGATTTAGGTTTTTGTAACAAACAATAATGTATAGTATTTTTATAAGAAACTACTTTGGACGTAGGACTGTTGGACGTCGAAGAGACAATTTGCGAGGTATCTAAATGATAGTCGTCTTCTCCGTAAGCAAAAGTTATGGATATTGGATTGCATCACTCGATATGTGTGGTTTAAAGATTTACTGAATCCGCTCTTCCAATTCCTGATAACAATATTATGTTTCGTTCCTTAGTCACCGAGTCAAATAAGCCTTGAACATTGGACCCATTTTTGTCATACCGTCAATTTGAATATAGGGATGATCATAGTATTCATAGTCAGCTAAATAGTTGAAAGCTTTCAAACGTCAACGTCATATTAAATGTATGAAGAAGTAACTCGTGGATTTGTAACCTATTGCAATAGGCTTTGTAAGCGCATATTTAGTTTAGATGTCTAATAAGAACCGTAACCACAAACTCCATGGCTAAAATGTTTGCGTGTTAAATTGTATTCCCCGGGGATTTTGCAGTAGCCTTAAATTCAGTCTCTCTTTTCAAACAAATACTACACTGGTCTTCGTTTTCCCAAACTCTAATTGCGGCCTTAGCTGTAGAATCTTTTCACAAACAATGTTCACGTAGAACATTTGACTTAGAAGCTTTTCCATATGGATTGGACTTTGCTGTTCATGTCATCATTAGCTCATGTCGATCACTTAACATGGTAGCAATTCAAGCTGCAATTAAAAAGCTACCTATGGCAAGCCCACTTTAAAGATCACAATCCGAAATCACACATAAGGCAACAATAAGACAGACAATTATCCTCGATTAACCGAGTAAGGCATCACTAATGGATGGTCGCTTCAATTGACAATTTAGCTTTATTGTGTTGTGCGTTGTTTTCTAATGGGTGTCCTTGCCCTATTTTTGTTTGAGTCGATGATGTTCGTATAGATTGATGAACGATCTATTTCTCTTTGTCTTTTTTTCGGTTAGTTTTTTACCGCTGCTGATGTTCCTTCAGTAAAATAAGATTAGACACCGGTTTAATGTATTTTTCTATCACGGATATTTTTGTTTGTTTTTAAAGGTGTTACAAATCATTAAGCGTGTCATGCATGATGAACACCTCGTTTGAATAAAAAATAAATTGTTCGAACATATCTATTAATACATTTGCACCTATGTTTTTCATAAATCCGAAGAAAACCGAAAAAAGGAATGACAGTTGATAATCATGATTTCGAAAAATACATATGGAACTTACCAAAATACGATAAAATGATCAAGTGCAATTGTCATAATGTATTTTCAATTCAACTAAGATACATTGGTGAAAACAATAAAAACATTCATTGTAAATAAAACAAAACAACATTCGTTGAAATTGCATGAGTTAATTCATACATCAATCGGTAACAATTCCCTTAAATAGTAACACATGGGCACATTTATGTAAATATAAGGTTTTCGTTCAAATTAATGTATTGTAAACAAATTGAAAAAATAAAACACCTGATAATTATAAAATATATGAGGCTAAGAAAATAACACAGAGACGGTAATAACAGAAAAAAATATTTGACCAAATCTTACATATTTAATTTCTTTTTTACAAATAAATTAAAAGAAATCCTGTTTAATAAGTTTTCAGAAACAACATTGACAAATAGTATTAATATTAAAAGTGCACTGTTCTGTTATCTAACAAAATTACTAAATAAGCAAATATGAAGTATAAGATTATTTTTGTTTAAGTTTCTCAAAACTGAATACACCTCACTATTTTAGTTATCGTATTTTATAGTTTCTAAAGCAATAGCAAGAAATGTCAATAAATGTAAACTATCGGTTTAGTTACTACTCTAATTTATATTTAATATGTATAATGACATTGATTTAATAATTAATCTCTGTAAAATCGTACACACTATGCTTTATGTAAACAAACTAACGAATTAATACGGGAAAAAATTATATAATCACAGTAGTTCAGACGTCAAAAAAGGAGAAAATAGTGAAGAATAATAATAGATTAATATTGCAAGCAATTATACATTTTATTTTCTGTACCATTAAATACAAGAATCGTGTTTGTAGAGCTTTCAAAAACAAAAAGAATATTATATATTATTTGAACATTTTTCACAATCCATACAAATCGTATGGCTTGTAAATAATACAATGTTATTCACGGTATTGTTAAGAAATTAAATATGCGGTAAACATTTTCTTGGTTTAAAATTTTCAAAATCAATTAAACTTCACTAATCGAATTTCATCCAAATATTTTATAAATAAATGATAAAAATGCCAACCATTCTAAACTATATGTTCCAATCCTATTTCACTAACGAAAATTATTTAGAGTGGCATGAATCTCATCATTAGGCTTAATAACACTATGAATAACCTAAACAAACGAACATCTATTTTTATAACGTTTTCTTTTAAAAGTTTAAATGCTGTATAAAAACAAATCTTTGATTAAAAATGTCTTCAGATACACTAGTCTACAGCGAAATCGATACTGAAAACAAAATATATAGAGACATCGATTTTCACCATATCAGTTAAGTTACAGCCAGTCATGTGTGAAATATAGAAGAATTAATTAAGATTAACGACAGCAGGAGATAATGCCTGTATTTATGTAAATAAAGACAGGAATAAAATTATTGTATGACCATGAACTAATTCAAACTAAAATCAAACTCCATATAAATATTAAGAGGTTAAAAAAACAGGGCATCAGTGTGTATAATCAGTACATATGTAAATGTTTGTACTGGTTACTTCCAAGTAATCTTTCTTAAGAAGTGTAAATCAGACAAGAGACAAATCGTATTCGTCGACCGATATTTTGTCTTTTCTTTGATGAATAAATGACAAAAAGCAATAAGTCAAAGAAACAGTTTTGTTCTTGCATCAATTACATACAATAATTAAAGAGGCGTTAGTGTGGTAGTGATTTCATTAGTAAACACATATTTATGTAGACTCTGCTTTAGCTGAATAAAAAAATCAATCTGAAGAAAATAAATAAGACACTATGAAAAATAGCTAATAATAATAGTGTAATGTTCGAAACAATATCACAAAATAAGATGTAAGTACAAGTAAGGTAAATCGACTCGTGTTTACGAAGCAATAAAAAAGTGGAGAAATTGTATTCATGGGTGAAAAGAAGTGTTTCTTCTCGAGCAGTATTTTACGGGAATTAAATATGCAGTAAATTTATATATTGTGTTCATTGAAACTCAATGAACCTCATTATTTATTCATTCCTATTTTAACTGTCATAAATGGATCCTTAATATAGGAATCCACATACTATATGTCGATAATATGTGGATTTTTACGTACAAATGCATTAAAATTTCACCATACCACTTTTGCTTAGCGGTTCTTGTAGTACTTACCAACACAACACACGCTCTCGTGTTTGTGTCTTGTATAGGCATGCGCGACAACAAAACTTGGGTTTTTATAAGCGGAAGTCTCGAGGTTGTCAGGAATCTACAGGCGCATGCGCAAGAGAAGGGATTGAGATAGTGGTATAAAGGCAGGTCGAGTGAGAAGGTTGTTGTTGTTGTCATTGGACGTTACAGTGACGCGTCCGTAATAAGACAGCCAGTGAGATGTTAATCCGGCGGAGGCTAAACATCCTGAAGAGTCTGGTATCAGAGTATGACCTGTTGGTGAGTGTAACGCTCGTGGCATCACACTGTAATCGTGCTGACCAACTAACCCGTGTGCCTCACAAATGGTATGAAGCTGTGAAGACAGGCGTGGAGTTCACTGCTCGATCTTGCGCAGTTGGCGCGATTAGCTCATGCCAAATACAAAGAATTCATATGCAGAGTGGATATCCAGGTATCAAAAGAACTTTGTATTTTGCGAGGCGTGTGGACCCGGCAGTGACAAGGGCGGATGTCAGGCAGATCATCAAGCACTGTGAGGCATGCCAGTCTATCGATCCTGCACCTGATCAATGGCAGAAGGGACGATTGGAAGTTGAGCATGTGTGGCAACGATTAGCGATGGATATTACCCATTACAGTGGTAGGCCCTTTCTAACCCTTATCGACTGTGGACCCACCCGTTTTGCGGTGTGGCGGCAAATGACCAGGCAGGACTCAGCGAATGTTGTCCGCTAACTGTCATCTATCTTTTCTGAGCAAGGTGCACCGGAAGAGATATTGACGGACAACGATGCTGCTTTTTGTAGCCACCAAGTTCGGCAGTTGTTGAATGAGTGGGGTGTCCGACTACGACTGCGATGTGATCATGTGCCATCAGGGAATGGCATTGCTGAGAGGAGCCATCGCAGCATCAAGAGAATTGCTGCCAGAAAGCAATGCCCCATTACGGAAGCCACGTATTGGTATAACATCACACCAAAGGATGGGAAGACACTAACAACAGCACCGGCCAGTACCATACACAAATTCCGTGTTAGGATAAAGGGCATTGACACTGTCCAACCAATCGACCAGGAGAGTCATAACAAATACAAGGTAGGGGATCCAGTTTGGGTTAGACTCCCTGGAAACCGGTGCACCACCAAGTTCAAGCGAGGACGAACATCTGGAGTGGTCAGCCAGCATTCGGTCCTTGTTGATGGAACCCCACGCCATGTGCGCGATCTTCGCCCGGCTAGTGAAGTACATCCCACAACTACAGAGAGCGATGAATCATCAGATGATGAGCTGCTAATGAGTGAGGTCACTGAGCAAGAGAGTGGTAGTTGTAGTTCGTCTGATCAGGCAGGATCAGAACCAGAACCAGAACCACACCCAGAACCAGAACCAGAACCTGAATCCGAGAGTGTAAATACCACCCTTCGCAGAAGCCAACGAACTAAGAGGCCACCCTCAGAGTGCACTCTATGTGATCATCAGATCATGGGGGAGTGTAGTACTTACCAACACAACAAACGCCCTCGTGTTTGTGCCTTGTATAGGCATGCGCGACAACAAAACTGTGATTTTTATAAGCGGAGGGCTCGAGGTTGTCAGCAATCTACAGGCGCATGCGCAAGAGAAGGGGTTGAGATAGTGGTATAAAGGCAGGTCGAGTGAGAAGGTTGTTGTTGTTGTCATTGGACGTTACAGTGACGCGTGCGTTAGCAGGTGATTAAGAGGCGGTTTATTTTTGTGTGTCAAGTCCCGCACCTCGGTGAAGGTCATATAAATCGTTCACCTCGGTGAAGGTGAAGGTCATAGTACTTTCTGTAATTAGTCAGTGATAAATATAAAGAGCCTATAAGATAAAAAAAACGTGATGCCAATTTTCTGGCAAGGATGTCTTTATTTATGAGTGACCACAACAAAACCTCACATTGGTAAATCAGGCTTTCTTGCGTGTCTATCGACGTTTTCATTGTCCCTGCTATTCTCGAAACTAACTCAAGTTCCACTGACTAGCAAACTGTTGAATAGCAGTGGGACATATAACGTGTACATGTAATATGGGAATCCTAATACACGAATAACCATGATAATGAGGGAGGCATTTATAACAATTCCTTGTACATCATGGCGACTGCGATGATAAATATGAAGGCAGACATGTATATCTGGCAGGACTCATTCTTGGATGTTTGATATTAATATGGACAATGATATGTGATGCAAATTTTTTACACAGAGGAGGGGAAGAGATACTTCACTTATGGTGGTGGGGAAGGCATATTATACTTGGGAGAGTTGTACAAAGTACGTTAAAATATTAGGATAAAATTGCATTTATCTTTTCTGTTGAAGGAATGACGACACGAGACAACCCAGTTACAAATTATTACTGGTGATTTCTTTATTTACCTGTCGGTCGATCGATGTCAGGAATTCAAATCTTTTTGACTACATAGTCTATGTTCCTTTCCTCGCTTCTAAGGGGATATTCTCTTCAACTGATTATCACAGTGTGTGGTCTGCTCTGATTATCTGATTGTTATCAACTTTCGCAGTTTCGAACCCGCAGATTCCTATACTAATTCCTTACTAATTTCCATATTTAGGTAAATGTGTTTCTCCCTTATTTTGGGGATATAGTAACATATAAACTACCTATTCTAATTTAATTTGCACAATATAATCTAGGGTATTTTTTCACAAGGTATAATTTTACTTATGAAAAATGTTATTACTCAAATGTCCAACAATTCCGAATAATTCATACGCCGTTACTCCATACCATACTATACATTTTTCAGGGAAGTAATTTCCGTTGTTCTCTTGCGTGGGGATTTTCTGATCCCCAAATCAGGCAATTTTGCTTAGTTATTAACCCATTCAGATGAAAATTGGCCTCATCGGACATAATGATGTTTTTAAAAAAGTCTGGATCCCCATTGGTCAAATGTTTGCATTGTATCGCGTATTCCAGCCTTTTTCGGATCGTTGAGCTGAGACTCTTGCACCAATTGACTTTTTTAATGGAAATCTGCCCTCTTCATGAAGCATTCTGTAAAGAAATGATCCAGAAACCTCAATTTATCTTGATCACCTTCTTCGTGATGTGGATTGGTCCTAGGCCACACCCTCTGCTAATCTCTGACGATTCGCATCACTTTTTGCCATACTGGATCTACCAGATTTAGGAAAGCCACATACAGACGTTGCTCATGGAATGGAGCCACCATAGTTTTTATTACATTGGGAGTAGGATAATTTCTTGTTGACGTTTCGTCGAAATTCTCTATGAGATCATGCTATTGACTAGGTCAGCCGTTAATACGACTCTACAATAAATAGTCGCCCCTCCGATGTGTAACGACTCATGATAACCTTGGAAGGGTTACTCTAGATGATCTTAAAAATAAAATAAAAAGGGGAAAAATATAGGGAGTTATGAATTGTTCAACAATCAGCTTCTTTTGGCACGCCCTGTCCAATACATTATACATTCATTTAAAAACAATTTTTAACAATGTTTGTTAAGCATCATATAAAGTCCTATTTTATTCAAAACAAAATATATCAGTACAATATATTTAGCTATGATCTAGACAAACAAACGTTCAAGTTATAACTTTTTCCAAAATATTTTTACTGCAACACACAACCACAATAAAAACAAAAGTCTGTTAAATAAACGACACTGGAACACACGGAGCAAAAACCGTTGTTATATTAAGTAAGAATGTAATATTGTGTCCCTTTCTTTCTTTTAATTGTCCCAGTTGTGTTTTAAACAAAATAAAAACATCTGGAAAGCTGAAAATTCAACTATAAACAAAAATTCCCTTTCAAATAAATGTACATTCACAAATGCCGTTTCGAAAGTACATTGGACTTTTACTCCTGTAAAAATTGTTTTGATTGGCAGTTTTAAAGTAAAAAAAAATTCAACATTGATACTATTTCAAAACAATAAAAACATCGATTCTTTACTCTGTGTGAATATAAATATGATTTTTCCCATTATCTGTGTGAATGTTTGGGCATTTAAAAACAATGCAATTTCATTTATCATTGAATATGCTGAATGTACTCATATCTTTTGTTTTTGCATTTTCCTGTGCGAGTGCTTTTCTGTTTTTTGTTTTGTTTTTTTTTTTTCATTTATAGCTACGACTGTTTTTTTTTTGCGGTAGATCGAATCTTATTTAAGTACATTTTTTCGTATAAGATTGCATGTTTTACTATTTTTAATTGTATATATGTGAGTATTTAGCCTAACAGTTATTTCTCCACGTTGCGTTTGTTTTTTTTTCTTTTCTTTACAAAAGCCCCTTAATTGCGTTCCGTGGTATGAGCAAGGTTCGATGTTTTCTCACTTTTGTATGGGTGACCTGAAAACGACGACCAAATTAATGAATCTGTTGAATAGCACAGAGCTCATATTGGGGACATATATCGGGTACATGTAATACTGGAATCATAATACACGAATAATGAAGATAATGAGGGAGACATTTATAACGGTTTTTTGGTACATCAGGACGATTGCGATGATAAATATGAAGGGAGACATTTATATCTGACAGAAATCATTCTTGGAGGTTTCAAATAAATACTGACTGGGAGATATGATGCAAGTTCTTAAAACAGAGGAGGTGAGGAGATACTTCACTTGTGATGGGAGCAGCATAATACTTGGAAGGGGTGTACAAAGTTTGATAAAACATTATGATGAAAACACATTTAACTTTTCTGTTGCAAGGAATGATGGCACAAGAAAACCCAGTTACATATTATTAATGTTTTTTTTTTATTCATCTATCGGCCGATCGATGATGTCCGGAATTCAAATGTTTTCGACTATATTGTCTACGTACCTCCCTTCACTTCTAAGGGGCTCTCCTCTTCAACTGACTATCAGCGTGTATGGTCTGCTCCGATTATCTAATCCCCATCAACTTCCTCAACTTCGAACACTCAGATTCTTATATTGAGAGATCTCCTTTGTTTATGACGTCAAAAGTGTACTGTGGACCAACGTTACTATATCACGATTTGTACACATGTCCGCCCAACACACTTTTGGCAAACAAAGAAGCCTAAATTCTAATTCTAACCGTTTTTTTCTAAAATATATATTTTAACAAGCATTATGAATTCATTAACTGACACATTTAATATCCAGATTTCTAAAAGAATTGAGAATTGACACTGTTTCCGATATAAACAATATTTAACTGTTTGTAATAGAATTAACAATGGGCTGAACTTCGAACATTCGATTTTTCATTATCATTATTTGCTTACATCCTAATATCATTTTCACTTATCTAGTATGCCTTCTAAATTACATGAGATGTTGACAGGCTTTTCATGTAACAAAACTTTGACTCAAATCGAGTGTCTAATCTCTTTAAACTCCCCGAGTTGTGTCTATGTAGATCAAATTATACATGTGGGGCAAACACTCGATAACCACGCTGCACGCAAACCCCAAGACCAACTTTCTAGCATGCAACCACATGTTCTGTTAATTGAAATCATTTAGTGTTATATGTGTCACAGGAAATCACTGGAGCGTACTTCACTCACTCGATATAAGTAAGTTTTGTTCAAATCAGTACTGCGTTAAGCAGATTATTACACACGACATCCCTTTCTCCCTTTTTCTTAAAAGACAGTGTAGCATGCATTTACCAAGCTACTTATACTATTTAATCTGATGGAACACGCTCTAGGTCCTTACTCCGCGCCAAACAAAGAAAATGCCACATAACTACCATCATCCTTTCCATATTTTCTACAAATTATTTCTCTTAGCAAGTTATCTCCACTGATCATTCCCATCACAATGATTGTAATCGCCTGCTACGTACCTAAGCAAGATAGTGTTTGGGTTTTCGCTATGTGACTGCTGATGAGCTGGCCCATAGTCTCGCAGAAACAGATGTTCATAGATGGATGTGCTACTTCTATTCCGGCTCTATCTAACGCCGTAGAAAAGATTTTTAACACATAAAGATAGAGACATTCAACGCCTCTTAGTTTAGTGTTTAGTTTAAGTCCTCATATCTTCATCTCAACATCACATTACTTCAAGTCGAGCCGATCATTATTCAGGGGAGCAAAGCAGGAAAATCTCTTCCCACACTATCCTTAAATGTTTGCAATCTAATACACAAGATGTATTTTACTATACTGATTTACTTTAATTACCAGCTCCGAAAACCCAGCAGTCAGGAAACTTCGGGAAACATATCACATCATTAACTAACCTTAAACCCCATAGAACCCGGTAAAGTGGGCCCCATTATTTCCTAAATTATAAGCTGTAGAACGTGTATGAATCTCTCCAACTCCCTGTCGAGAAGGTAGAGAATCAGAAAAGGCCAAACCTTTCATATATATTCACAAAGGAACTAAACAAATGTACGATCATACCTGCCAATGGACCAGTTACTTATTTCGATCTCCATCCAGTCTAACACCTGTTGACATTTCGTTATCGTGTTTACGGCTTTATTTAGCAGATATAATACAAACTTACTGTGTTTGACGGCTTCTTTGCAGCTAAAATTGTGCAAATTTTCAATTTACCACACCGCACACGACCGAATCCGCGCTTATGTTTCGCTATACAATTTGACCTTAGATTAAAATTGAAGGAATTAACTTGGGAATGCAACACACCGACGTGAACAAAACTTTCCCAAATGTGAGTAAAACAACGCCCCCCTGTTGACTACGCGATGAGAACATCCGAAACAATGGAACACAACAAAAATAATTAAATAAAAAAAGTTTACAAATTAATCCGAAACGATACAATTAACTGCCGACAGTAGCAAACTCTCAATTAAGCTTTGATCCCCAAATCGCTGACTCTCCATTTTAAATTATTTATTTCATAATTCAGTGTTTTTTTATATAAACTAACCATCTCTGTAATATCTATTTTATTTTTATGCAATTTTCTCTCTTTCGTATAGGCAACTGAACGAAAAGCTTCCGAAAAACAAATGTTACACACAAAATTACATACATAAATATTTTGAAATACAAATGACATTACCACGACATAAAATACAATGAGAAATAACAGATATCGATCTTAAACCACTGTTCTCTAGAATAAAAAATATGAAACAGCAACCGCGAAATATACACTTTAAAAAGTCTCTCCAATGTTCAAAGGGTAAAAACAACATCATTTGTAAAAAGAGAAAAAAACAGTTAAAGAAGCGTAACTTGCCTAACACAAGTTCATTTCGTTTTTTTTTCTTTCTATCCCTGCGGGCAGCTGTGTCGAACAGACCAACACAAATCGCGGACCCTACTTTAGTTAGGTATCTAATGTACCACTTTTTTTTCATCGTGATTCCTATCACGGCTGGATCGGTAAGCAATTCGTGATAGGTTTTGTTTCGACTTTTAAACAAATATATTAATTTTATATTACCATATCAAATATGTATCGTGCACAAACGTGTGTTTAAATGACGTGTATGTGATCGTCTCGTGCATATACCATTTCTCAGGCTCGCTTACGTGCATCCATATCTATTTTTATAATATTCAAGTTTTATACACCGTTTATATACATTTATACAGCCGTGTGTGTAGGCACGCTGTCGAGAAAATTTAGACGCCCTAACGTTGTGTATCAATTACTGATGTACGCGTTAAGTGTCCACCATATATTTTTGTTATCTTTGGTCTTCGGGAACGCCGTTCTTCCCAAGACTGGTTAATGATCTGTAAAATGTATTCATGACAAGAACAGGACGCCGTTTTCTGGCAAGGATCTCTTTATTTCCTCTTCGAGTGAAGCGGGATAATAACTCGGGTTGGTGACTCAAGCTTACTTTCGTTTCCATCGACGCATTTTTTGTCTCTGAACCTCCTGATCTCGAACGTAACTCGTCCGACTGTTTACTAATTCCAACATAAATCACCTCTGTATTTCTTCCGAAATTCAGATGTGTGTTATACTTATATACGTGCGTGAGTGCACCCAAACGCACAGACCAACTTTCTAATGTTCTAATACGTAGTTGCACGCTTTGTCAAAGAATATCACTGAGTCTGATATGTGTCACCGGTAAACCCTTGATTATTTTCGCTTACTCGACACAAGTAAATTGCGCTCTAATCAGACATATATATATATATGTGTGTGTGTGTGTGTGTGTGTGTATATATATATATATGTGTGTGTTTGTGTGTGTGCGTGCGTGATATGTGTATGTATGATATGTGTGTGTTTGGGTGTGTGGGTTGGTATATATATAAAAGATATCACTGTCGGACATAGGACATTGGTATGTCGTGCCTTTATCCTTTAATCACAGTTTAAGACACATTCATACGCACTGATGCAAATTAAATTCAGTGTATTCTCAATGTCTGTCTACATAACATATATATATATATATATATATATATATATATATATATATATATATATATATATCGCGTACAAAAATAAATAATTAAGTTCAGCATAAAAAAAAATCGCGATATCCATACGTAGCTGCCCGCTCTGTCAAAGAACATCACTGAGTCTGATTTGTGTCACCGGCAAACCCTTGATTATGTTCGCTTACTCGACACAATAAACTTGCGCTCTAATCAGATATATATATATATATATATATATATATATATATATATACATGTGTGTGGGGGGGTGATATGTGTGTGGGGGTTTGTTTGTTGTGTATATATATGTGTGTGCAATTGTATGTATCTATATATATGCATGTATGTATGTTTGTAGTTACATGCGTATGTATTTATTTTGTATTTCTGCTAATTTCATTTGGTTTCCTTCAAAAAATCCTGCTGATAATTTAATTCTTAAATAATTACGTGTACATTTAAGTCGACCTCTGTTAGGCTTACAATTTTGGCGCATTTAACGCAATGTTGCCTGCGTTATTTTAACATTAGTTTTTCTATTTTAAATTTATTCCAATCTCCATTCAACTTTTTGTCTCCCTTTTTCTCCTTCTTCTTCACGCTCATTAATTTAGCCTTGCCTCGACAGTAAAGCTGTATAATTTTTTATGCACGTTTTACTTTCTTTTGATAAAAGATTGGGATTCTTTCCCTTTTCCTTGTTCCTATTTTTAAATTATTCCACGAATTTCTGCCTTTTGGATTACTTTGGATTGTCTTCCATTTACGCGATTCCCTTGGTTTTTACTTGTGCAAATGGAATTTTATATACCTTTCTTAGATTTTGCCTCTTTGGATTTTACGGTCATTGAATATTTTACCCTTCACCATTCACGTGAAAGCACTTTTTATTCACCTTATTCCCTCTGCTCAACTTTTTTATCAAGTAGATCTATGAGTTACTTATAGTTTCATTTAATTCTTTCGCAAGCAAAATCCGATCCCGCATTTTGTTAAATCCTGCCCTCTCATGAGAAGGAAATTATTTTTTCGAAAATCCGCGGATTAAGGACTACCCACTTATTTAGTGATTCCGTTTTAAAATTAAATATGTTTTGAACTTTTTTCAAAGTGGTTTAACATGTTTTATTAACTACTTATTCTCTCTCTCTCTCTCTCTCTCTCTCTCTATATATATATATATATACATATGTGCGTATATCTATATATATGTGTGTGTGCATTCGAAATTATGTAGATGTTTATTAGAAACACCTAATTAGATGTGTAACACATTCCATATACACAGATTCAAGTCGATAACTATCGTGTGTGTGTCTTTTCCTATGGGTTATCTGTAATACATCATTAGAAATGAATAACCGCCAGATATATCTACACTATTCGAAATGATGAAACATTAATAATTTTCACCGGAAGCCATTATTCTGAAAATAAAGCAATTATGCGTGTTTCCAAATCAATGAGAGTAGGACAATATCGGAATTCCTTTGCGTTATTCACACAAAATCACTCGAAGAAATACCGGAATGAAATCGGAAATATATATGGATTTACACAGAAGATAATAATGTTGATAAATATAGAAAATATTTCATCAGATAAAATACTATTGTTTCCATGTAGAAGCGCTAGAATATAAAATGTTCTTCTACTACTGTGTATTAATCTGTATGCGCTTTTGTTATACAAGAAAATTGGTGTAATCTCAAAAAAAATTCTTGTTTTTAGTATATTGTGAATTTTTAATATTTTTTACTGGAGATTTACCAATGAAAATATGTTTTTACACCACCTATTTATTTTAGCTAGGAGAAATACTTGTGTTAAACAAAAGGCATTTATAAGTTTCTGTTTTAAAAATTAAAAGACATTTCGTTTGTATTTTTAAAGCGATACGAGAAACAAACAGTGAACTAAAGAGATTAATAAGAATAAAAATTAAAGGACGATAATTATATAATTATATAATAAAAATAAATATAGAAATGAACCTATTTAGATTTAAAAAATAACATTATTATTGTTAAAATATTATTTTAAAAAGTCAAGTATATAAATATGAATAATGTCAGACGATTGAATATAAAAGGCTAAAAATTTAATTAAAGATTTATCCATGTTAAAATTTCATTTAGACATAAGAATATTCTAGAATGTGAAATGAACATCAGTTAACAATTATAGCTGCAAAAAATGTTAAATTTTAAAAAGTTATCGAAAATAAAGAGAACATAAAACAAAAAAATTGAATATTTAAAGATTAAAAAACTTGTTGTTCCCCTTGAAATTTGATGTTATGTTTGTTGAATTAATCCTGACTTACTTCTTCTTTACACTTCTTAATATATAAAACACATCCTGAAATTAATTTATATTAATTTAATGGTGCATGCTTAATTCATGGTTAAAATATTTGTTTTGACTTTTATCTTCAATGAAAGAATTTTTACGAAAAAAAAACAAATCGTTTTCGAAATTCTCTTAATTGTATTTCTACTTTTTCTCTGTACCAACTTTTTTCGCTACACAAAAACTTTCGATTATATGATGGTATATTTCCTAATAACAATATCACATGACTCTGAATCGGAATCATACTTGGTACCTGAATCATTAATCAATATTTTCCTGGAATCGGAATCGGAAAAAAATTAGGAATCGTCCCTACACTACATGAACTTTCTTATTGTTGCCTGAGGTTTTCCTGATAGTAGCCGTTCGATTGACATATACACGGCCCTTCATGCCCTATTCTGTGTAAGGCGTAGGAGCATATACGCTGATAACGCTGACATAACGACTCCTGGTCAGTGGAAACCATGAGGCCGTAAGACTTTCGTCGATTGCAATTGTTGTTCCAGGTAGATTGCTAAGCAGAGACGACTGGATGACAAAGTAGACACCGTGAATGGTACGGGCATGCTCCTTGAGACTTTTCTAGGAAAAGCACTAACCGTCGCATACCTCCGCAGATGAATATTATCACAAGGCAGGGATGGCAATGCTGTAGTGTAGGTATCCAGGGAAACTACGGCGGTAACCCACCCAGACCGATTTTCTGTAACAGAGTGTAGAAGCGGTTTGACATTCCAGTAAGCAAACTTCAAAGTTCGCATTTTCTATTCTTTATGTTTTGCCCGCAAATGAGTGTACCGGTGTATGCGATTGTCCACCGAGAAAATGTTGGACAGGCAGAGTTTAGGTCACGGGGCTCTCTTCCATTCCAGGTTGACCAGTGCGATTTCGTATAAGGACTGTTCAGTTTCCCTCGTCAGGCCGAATACACATGCTGTTCCGGTCCCAAACTATCATCGACCACCTTACCACGGCCCCCTCACAGGCAGGACACAGGCGAGGGGCTTCCACCTCATTTCGGAGTCTACCGTTGGCACTCATTATCCCATCGACGCAGATCTTGGATGTGACTGATGAAGAAGATACTTGTGCAAACAGAAATTGTAAGTGACGGGCACAAGCCTCAGCCCAATACTTGACACCATTCAAATGGTTCTAGTCGAAGAGACGATAGTCCAAATGCTTATTTGTTGGCAAAAACCAGTCTGTTGGAAGTGCGCCTACATGTGGACGATCAAGGGTTTAATAATAAGGTTGGTGGAATAATAATATCAGTTTTCACGTTGTGTTACATGATAAGGGCTGTCCCCTTTTAATGTAAGTATAAAAATGGAGAATTTAGTTTAAAATGGAAATGAGATTGCAATAGAGAAATTCGAACCTCGTTATCTTAGTTTAGAAATAGATTACGTGTGAGAATTTAAAAATGTAAAACAAAACATTTGTTTAGAAATAGATAAATATTTCAAGAAAAGAATATGAGCTGTCAAGTTTATTATGAAATTTTAAATTGAAAGAATGCAGCTTATAAGATAATGTTTTAACATATTGAATATAGGTTAAAATTCCTTTTGTAGAAATAGGAAAAGTTTGGACACGTATGTCCAGGACACGTGAAAGAATGCACATGTTTTAACATGTGTATGACGTCACGGAAAATAGAAAGTTCAAGGGAGAGAAAAACTTTAGAGTTAGATCAGTCAGTGAGAAAACTCAGAGGCAGGCAGTCGTCTGGGAGCGAGACACCACTTCAAGAAAAAATGAGACTTTGAATTCTTGGTGATGGAACGGCCGGTCGTGAAGAATAAACCATCAAGTGTTTTTTTGTAAAGCTCGTCTTGTGTCTTATGTTTCTTATACAAAGGTAAAATCCAATTGTATTATATATTTGTGTTATATGTATTTACATACACGTCTCAACATCATCATGTCTACACAATGTCCGAACTGCCTGAACACTATATCCCTTCACTCTAAGAGCTTCTCCTTCTTCCATCAGCAAGAATTAAGAAAGAACATTTAATATATAAGAATCTCTCCTAACATGAACAATCTCTCAAAGTCTCTCTACAACAACATCCCTCTCTAGAACTCTATCTCTCTGAGTCTTACAACATCCCTCACTGTAATAAGACTCTAAGAAATTCTCTCTAATCCCGTTTTAATAAGACCCCCTATGTAACAGTTGAACTACATGTAAAAAAAAAAACAAAAAAAAAAATTATGTTTGCCCCAACCTAATATTTAGGGCATAGCTTGGTCAGCATTTCACCATCACCATGGCGTGCCCACATCCTGGTGGGCATGATTTTGGTATTATGCGGTGCTGATCGTCCAATGTTTCTGTTAGGAACCTTATCTTTAGATTTTAGCCAAAAAAAAACAACCTAGATCTTAAGGCAGCGGGATGGGATTTACAAGAACCCCGATTAGCGAAATAGTTTTTACCACAACAGATGAGAATAGGAGAGACATTAAAAATATCCTCTGTTTATTGGTTATAGATCTTCTAAAGTAGGGTCCTTTATCAACTATATGAAGGGCATTGTTTAAGTAGTGCTACCTATTTTCTAATTGCTTATGGATGTTTTAATTGCTTACTGATCTTAAGTATAGTTATATACTATATAAAAGACATTACAAAAGTAATACCTCTTATTTATTTTTATTGTTTGTGGATTTCCTAATCATATAATTAATTATATGAGAGGTATTCCAAAATTAATGACACCTACGTATATTCTTTTTGATTTTGCCTTGTAAATTACATTCTCAACTAGTTGTGAAACATTCTAAAATATGTTATTTTTATTGTTTATGGATATTTCCATTTATCAAATATATGAGAATCATTGAAAAAACAATACCTCCTATTTATTAATTGTTTACTTATGTCAAGCGTTAACTAATTTATCAACTATATACGAGGCGTTATAAAAGTAAAGCCTCCCATTTTTTTTAAAAGTGGTTTATGGATTTTCCTCAATAGGGTAAGTTATCAAATGTTATGTCTCCTATTTTTTTCTGGATAGTTATATTTAGAAGCCGCATAAAATGCATTCCAAATTCAATACTTCTTACTTTTTATTGTTTATGGATATGCGAAGAAAGATTTATGAATCATTCACAAAGTAATGCCTCCTATGTTTGTTTCTATTTAGTATTTAAGTAGATTATGTTATCAATAGTATAAGATGCATTCCGAAGAAAATGCCCCCAATTTTTCTTTTTTTGGATCATCTTCGGTAGTATATTGAGATGTTAAGTATATAAAAAGGATTTCAAAAGTTATGCCTCCCATTTTTTATCGGCTGTGGATCTTTCTCGAGGGATATATTAGAAGCAATACAAATATAATGCTTCCTATTTTTTACAATGGAGTCACGACTTAGCAACGCCAAGATGTCACTCAAGGCTCAGGGTTAATAAGTGTACAATGGTCAATAAGATAGTGACGTATTAATTGTTATTAATGGAAGTTTTGTAAATTGGATTACTTAAACGAAACGGCTAATCAAGAACATGTCTACGCTGGACTTGAAGAAATATATTTAATAAATCCGGTTTGTTTTCTTTTCTTTTGAGAAACATTTAGACTCGAAATGCCATTAACTTTAGAAATTCGTTTCTATTTCCTTTTCATTTCTGATTTTGTTGATCCCATTATTGAATAAAATATCACGTAATTTGTATTTCTAATTGTTAAAATTGTATTTCATAGATTGCACCTTTTAATGGGATAGAAGATTTTCTAGATCAGGAGGTTCGCTTTATTAAAGGGTCGAAAGGACCTCCAATTCTCCCCGTTTTATAAACACCCAGGTTCTTACATAAAAATATGGTTCCAGTAATAGACAGTTTACGAGATCTTCATTAAATAACATATACATTGAAGATCCCTTGCGATTGATTATACAAACACACACAGTTCATATATATATATATATATATATATATATATATATATGTATTGACAAAATTAGCTCCCAAATATTTCCATCTTTTACATGTAGGTGTCACCAGAAAAAACCGAACAAACACTAAACAGATTAAAAATTTGTCGATAGTTATAAGTAAACCTTATTTAACAGAATATAACGTCCAATTATTTTCTAGCAACATATTGCTTTTCATAAATCTACGTATTTTTTCGGTTCAAATCGTTTTAAAAAAAACATATATACAATGGCGTTCAAAACTAAGGGACATCATTTTAAAACCTAAAGTTTCTTAGAAATAACAACTATGAAAAGCTGATATTTTGACAACTGACATTCGTTATCATTCATAATAACATACTAAAATTTGAATCATTTGCAAGAACAATAACAATTATTTATTTATTTTCAAAGTAGGAACGTCCAAAACTAAAGAGCCAAATTGAAAAAAAACATTATAAACAGCCACAAATAATAAATATACACGCACCATCAATATTTAGTAAACAAGATACACATCGTCGACGTGAAGAACGAATCAATCCTCATACTAACCTTAGACGATTCTTCTTGAAGCCTGACCCACAAATCGTCCATATTAGTAAGATTTCCTTCCATAACTTTCTCTCCTAATGTATTCCAAAGATTTTCTATTGGATTTAAGTCAGGACTTTTCGGTGGGCAACCCATAATTTCGAAATCTTGCTCGCTTAGATTACCTATTACAACCTTTGCCTTGTGACATGGGGCATTATATTGCATAAAGTTAGCACTATCGAAGCTGAATTCTGAGGGATTGGCACGACATTACCTTGAACAATGTTTTTATAGATATGCGGGTTTACACGAGTTAGTAACCGGGCAGAGGCGTTGTACCTTGGCTAGAAATCATTCCAAATACGACGACACTTCCGCCCCCAAACTTGACAATTTTCTTAATACACTTTGCACTTAATACTTCACCAATAGTCTGTTTACATTATTTTCCATCATTTCCATATGATTAAAACTTGCTTTTATAACTGAACAATAATTTTGCTTAATTTTCATATGCCCAAATTACATACCAGTTTGCAAACACTTATCTCTTATTATTATTTTTCGAACTAACAATGGCTTCTTCCCTGGGGTTCGATTATGAGCTTTGTGTCTTGCAGTCTTCTAGAAACAGCCTGTCCAGACACATTAACACACGAGGTACAATCCATTAACCTGTTAATTTCTGTGCAAGACTTTAAACGGTCGTTTAATGACATACGCTGCATTATTCGATCTTCTCATGCCAATGTTTTTCGGGGTCTGCCGGTTTTAAAAGCACTAATTATTTTGCGAGTATCATTTTAGGAGTGTACAACCCTGCCTTCAAAACTCTTGTAACCTTACTCTTTCACCGAAGTATATCTAATAGTGTGCTTGTCCTTGTGTAGCTTCCCAACAGCTTCTCTAACAGAGAAATAACGTTTTTGGCATCTTGCTATAGTGCCAGCTAATGGATCCATTTTAGAATACAAAGTATGACTTTTACTTTAGAAGAAATCAAATAATGTTCATATATCATACTGTTTAAATTGTTCTTTTTTTTCAAATGTGACCCTTACTTTTGGATGTTTCTATTTAGAAAAATAAATAAATAATTGTAATTATTTTTTAAAATCCTTTGCAAATGATCTAAATTTTCGCATGTTATTATGGATAACAAATACCAGTTGTCAAAATTCCAGCTTTTCGCGGTTGTTATTCTAAGAAATATTAAGGTTTAAAAATATTATCCCTTAGTATTAGACGCTACACTCTCTCTATATTTTTAATATGCAATTACATATGAAATTCGTCAGTTATGAAATCCACCTATCACACAAGAACTTAAACTAGAGCTAACTGACCTATAATCCCGTTTGGACAAGATTGACGAGTGTTCCTCCCAAATACCAGCGTTTTTTTTATTATTATGTCGAAGAACAACAAACCGAAGTTCATTGAACGAAATAAAAAAAAAGATGTAAGAATTATATTTCTACAACATATTTCATTTAATATATATTCTGGATTAAATTAAAGAGGTTGGCTCCAAAATATTTGCGTTTTTTTTCTTCTGCCGACAGAAAAATATACGGAAGTGAATTGGACGAAATAAAACATTACTTCCTTTAGTCAGACGATTTTATTCCGCAACATATTTCTTTTAATGAAATAACGTATATTTGACATATTTTTACATAGCAAGTGACTCATATTGGGGAAACGTTAACGGCGGCTCGGGACAGATAACGTCCATAATCAGGGAGGCATTTATATCAGACTGGGATAATTCTTAGTAACATACATTAGAGGTAGGATACATTCCTTGCGGTGGAGGAGGCACATAATACTTGGAAGGGTTGTACATACTTCGTTATAAGATGATGATAAACACGTTTACCTTTTCTATCTAAAGAAATAACGACACAAGACAAACAAGTAAACACATAATTGGTTTCTTTATTCTTCCATCGGCCGATCGGCGACGTCAGGAATTAAAACATGGATTCACATTTGTACTCGTCTACCATTCGACTGTAGTTATCTCCGACTCTTCAGCTAACTCTCACTCATCAAATCCTGACTCATCAACTCATGATTCAACTCTAGACTATCAACTCTAACTAATCAAGACTTAACTTCAACACTATCTCATCAACTGACTCATCAACTCTGGAGTTGTCACTCTAGACGGCCAACTGACTTCTAACTTCGAATCCTTAGATTCCTTTATGGAGAAATATCCTTTGATTATGACGTCAGAACTGTGTTTGCAAACGTGACAAATTTTCACGTGGCATTACATATATTTGTCCAAACACACCTTTGTCTAGCAAAAGAATCCGCAATTCTAATTCTAACCTTTTTTAAACAATATATTTTTAATTTGCATTGGACATTCGTTTAACTGACATATTTAATATTCAGATTTAAAAAAAAAACTGGACCATCGACACATTTTCCTACATAAACCATATTTAACTATTTCTAATAGAATTTACAATAGACTGCATTTCTACCATTCACTTTTCAATTTTTATCTTTAATACTTGCTTACAGGGTTCGATTCTAGCCTTATCCTTATATCATATTTACTTATCTCGCATGTATTCTTACTTACATAAGAAGAGGCAATCCTTTTATGGAACACTCCTTTCCTTCTGATTTTAAATTCTAGCACATTTTTCTCTATATCTACATAACCATTGATCAAGAAAAATCAGACCCCCCGAAATATTTTGTCAGCCGTTTTCTAACTAACTCCATAATTATATTTAGACCAGGATCTCTATCTGATCTTCCTATTATAATCCTTTTTGGTTAAGGTAGTACCTCCTATGACCCATATCAGCTGCTCTGTCCAGTCATGATTATGCCGTTACCCAGGTCTTATTTTACCCCTTCAACAATTTGTCCAAATGTGTTCTGATCATTTCTTCCGCATGGTTTTACTACTAATCAGGGTTTTGGTCTCATTTTCTAACAATTGTATTTCTTTTGGGATATACATGACAGCTCATTTACTTAAATCTTTTTAGCTGTCAACTAATTACTAAGATATAGCTTTTCCTCAGACTTATTCACTCGGATTTCCTTGCTTGACCTCTCAGAACTCGACAAAGGCTTAGAAAACATTCCCTAACTTTATTACTCCAATCCCCTGCGCCAAAATTCTTACTTGCGCACTGAATTATTCCTATGACTGGATTGATGGGCTTTTTCTTTTTTTTCCCCCCACTAGAGCGTCCAAGATCCCAAATCAGGGCTATCCCACATACATTCATCTCTAAAAAATATAAGGTTATATCTTTTCATCCTACGTATTTACGGCATATTTGCCCTTTTCTCTCTTCTAATTACTATATATGATTTGCTCATGGTACTGACTCTTATAGTTCTATGGTAACCTAAGTAATTCTCGTATGCTTTCCCATGCATACCTTTTTAATTTATTGTGCCAAGACTTATCTCCTACTCGGATAACTTGTTCCACTTTTTTAGAAAAATACATAAAGCTGAAAAGTTCAACTATAAACTCAAAAATGCCTTTTTAAACAAAAGTGCATTTATTCAAATTCTCACATAACACAGGTTGTTTAAAAGTAGATGCGACTAAGAGTTTGATTGGCAGATTAAATTAATATAATTTAAGGTTGATACAGATTTAATAACAATAATACATTACCCCAACTTCTTGTGTGTATATACAAAAGCATTTATTTCCTTTTTTCTCATTATTTGTGTATCTGTATATTTCAAAACAAAGCAATTTGATTTATAAAATAATTTTGGAACTTGCTTTTCTTATGTTTTCGTGTGTGAGTGTTTGTTTATTTATTTATTTTTCATTTTTACGACATTTACCTTTTACATTTTGCGGCATAGCATCACTTTGTAAGTACGTGTGAGAATGTATGATCTACTTTTTTCTTGATTATTGTGTTTATGTGTGTATTTTGTCTAGCAAAGTTTTTCTTCGCGTTGAAAAAACAAACAAAAGTTTATTTTTTCTCATCAAAGGACTCTTAGTTGTGTTCTGTGCTATGGCGAAGTTCGATTTTCCGCACGCTCTAAGGTGCCCTGTAAACAAGCACCAAATCGCAGTAGATGTTACATATATTTGTTGCATAGGGGTTCATATTGAGGACATATTGACGGGGACTCAGAACAGATGACAATAATAATGAGTGAGTAATTTATATCAGACTTGGATAAACCTTGGTAACGCATATTACAGGTAGGAGATATTACTTGTGATGGAGGATACATAATACGTGGAAGTGTTGTACAAATTTCGATACGTAACACATTTATCTATTCTGTTGCAGGGAATGACGACACGAGAAAACACTTATTAACGTTGGTGGTTCCTTTATTCTTGAATCAGCTGATTGGTGACGTCAGGGATTCCAACTTCTACCCTTCGCTTCTAAGGAACGTCTCTCTCCAGCTAACTCTCTGTCTGTCTCTCTCTCTCTCTCTCTCTCTCTCTCTCTCTCTCTCGTTCTTTCTCTCTCACCAAAGCTTGACTGGTCAACTCTTGACTTCAACAATAACTCATCAACTAACTACTCAACTGTTGACTTTCAACACTAGACTTACAATTGACTTCTAACTGCGAACCCTTAGATTCCTATATTGAGAAATGTACTTTGTTTATGACGTCATAATGTGGTAACAAACGTGACTAATGTTCAAGTAGTTGTACATATATTTGTCCAAACATACTTTTGTCCAAAAAAAAGTCCCATTTCTAATTCTAACCTATTATGTAAACAATATATGCTTAATTGTCATTGCGTATTCTTTGACTTACATTTAATATTAAAATTTCTAAAAAGAATGGTAAATCGGCTCCTTTTCCGGCATAAACAATATTTAGCTATTTCTAATAGAATTAATAATGGACTGAATTTCTGAAATTAAATTTTCTATTATTATATTAAACACTTGCTTACAGGGTTCAATTCTAGCCGTATTCTAACCATTTTCACTTCAATAGTATGTCTTCTTACTCACATTAAAAGAGACATATGTTTCATCTAATAGCATTTCTTTTAATACAATTCTCATTTTTTTATTGTTCAGAACAAGTCGTAAAAAAAAAGAATGCCATTTTTTGGAAACAAACTCGTCAATATATAAATATACATAAAATGTGTCGGTTAAAAAAAAAACATATCTACATAAGCACACAAAATATAACGATTATGACGTCCGGTAAACTCTGGACCGAATCGAACAGTTAAGCTATATAATATTTTCGTTGTCTTTATTATAATGCCGAAAAAAGGAAACACACCGAACGATATAAAACGAATGTATATGTTTCTTAACAAATCTTAATATAAAGCACGCGATTATTTGAAAGCTAACCTCTTCAATATATAAATAGGTATATGAAATGCGTCACTTTAAGCATCACTAATCTACACAAGCGCACAAAGTATATACATAATTACGTGCAAAATAAATAAATAAATGTTATATATTTACGCACGCACTCTTCGTTTTCCTGCTTGGTTTTCTTGTTTGTTAAAATCTAGCTATAGTAATCAATTTGGTCTTTGGAGTTTTTCCCCCTAAAAGATTCAGCCTATTATGACAATTCGATTTTGGGTAATCTTCTGGACAGGATTTACTTTTTATCCCCTGTTAGACACACCTTAGTATCAGATTGCAAAATGATTTAGGGAAACAAAAAACAGAAAAAAATTTAGGGGCCTTAACGATGTTGCCCCTACCATTGTCTTGTTTATATGTTTGTAAATGTGAAGGTGCAAATGAATACTTAGAGGCTTAAATTCAGAATAATAACAATGAGGATAAACAATTGACCCCTCCCATTTATTATGCTTCAGTTATCATTTAAATTGTTCTTTTTAAGTTTATCACATATTACTTATGTTTGCCACAAATTACAAGCTTAGATTTCAAATTAGGAGAATACCTTGGAAAACATTGTACAGTTGATAGAAAGAAAAGCAGAGACGTATAGCATGACAACGCGACAACCTAATGACTTAGGCGCAAGTCATCCCACGTTGCATCATTTGCGGATCCGGTAGAGAGAGAAAAGTTCAAATGAAAGTCAATAGGATTAGAACGGACAGAGGAAGAGTGAAAATGATTAAGAGAGGCGCAGTTAGGTAGATTAGTAAGGACTATATTCTATTTTCAAAGTATGAAGCTCCGTCCTGAAATTTAAAAAAATATATATATTTATCCGTTGATTCATTCACAGATGACATTTAGAAAAATATACGTACTTTCCGTTTCAACATTATTGCGGGATAGTAAAAGTTTAGATTCAACGAAATAAACGACGCCAAAGAACGCATTGAGATATCGAATATTTGTTTGATACAATTTACTAATTGCGACGCGTACACTGGATATTTTTAATGAGCATGCATAGCGGTGTGCCCAAGATGAACGAGGACTAGTGCTCTTTTGTGTGTTTACTTGGATCGTATAACTTGTAAAACGTAATGTTCATAAAAATGAAATATTGTGTAAAACTTGACATAGAAATTAAAAGTAAAGAAAAGGAAAAAATATAGAAACATTCATAAAATGCAATCGTGTATATCCCATTTAAGACATTATAATTTGTGCGCAGATATTATTGAATCTGTGACACAATTTTTGAAGGGAAAGTGGGGGGAATTCAATTTAGGTTAATTTGTTGCGTTCTACTTAGTGACAGAGAATATGTGCGGAAAATGAAAAAAATATAACATATATATATATATATATATATATATATATATATATATATATATATATATATATATATATATATATTTTAAATAACAGAAGTTGAGGCATGTATTAGCAGGTGATTCCGGAAAGAACGGCATTCGATGAGTTGAAGACCCGCAGATTGATTACATTTTAGGGATATCGACTTTCAACTTAAAATATCTATTGCAATGCATAATTTAACAAAAATATGTAAAAGTACACGAGTCAAAGAATTTAAAACAATAGCAGTAAAATTTTAATCCAAAAGTGTTTGTCGATATTTAATGAATTTAAATATTTAATGCATGTTTCATTAAGCTTGTCTATAAGTAACTTTTTGCGTCTCGAGAAAAAAAAGTTTACAATAGCGTTTGTTTACATAACTTGCACAACGTGTGAATACACTTTATATAGGATTTTAAATGTTTTAACTAAAATCTGTGTGAGTGATTTCGTAGAGACCGCAGAAGACACTTTTTTTACTGTGATCCTAATTTTGACCACTTTACATTTATTATTTTGG